>NC_092373.1:100627693-100927693 GCF_030028105.1 Mobula birostris
ACCTCACGCAGTTACAGGGAGAACAAGCAAACCTCACACAGACAGTTACAGGGAGAACATGCAAAACTCACACGGACAGTTGCTGCGAATACTTGCAAACCTCACACAGACAGTTACAGGGCTAAGTTGCAAACCTTAAACAGACAGTTACCGGGAGAACGTGCAAACCTCACACAGTCACAGGGAGAACATGCAAACCTCACACAGACAGTCACAGGGAGAACGTGCAACCCTCACACAAACAGTTACAGGGAGAACGTGCAATCCTCACGCAGACAGTTACAGGGAGAACAAGCATACTTCACATAGACAGTTACAGGAAGAACACGAAAAACTCACACAGGCAGTTACACGGAGAACGTGCGAAAATCACACGGACCGTTTCTAGGAATACTTGCAAACCTCACACAGGCACAGAGGGAACGTGCAAACCTCACACAGACAGTTACAGAGAGAACGTAAAAATCCTCAGACAGACAGTTACATGTAGAACGTGCAAACCTCACGCAGTTACAGGGAGAACACGCAAACCTCACACAGACAGTTACCGGGAGAACATGCAAACCTCACCCAGACAGTTACAGGGGAACGTGCAAACCTCACACAGACAATTACAGGGAGAACAAGCATACTTCACATAGACAGTTACAGGAAGAACACGCAAAACTCACACAGACATTACAGGGAGAACATGCGAAACTCACACGGACAGTTGCTAGGAATACTTGCAAACCTCACACAGTCACAGAGGGAAAGTGTAAACCTCGCACAGACAGTTACAGTGAGAATGTAAAAGTCCTCAGACAGACAGTTACATGGAGAACGTGTAAACCTCACACAGTTACAGGGAGAACACGCAAACCTCACACAGACAGTTACCGGGAGAACATGCAAACCTAACACAGACAGTTACAGGTAGAACACAGTAACCTCACCCAGACAGTTACAGTGAGAGCGCGCAAACCTCACACAGACTGTTACAGGGAGAACTTGCAAACCTCACACAGACAGTTTCATGGAAAATGTACAAATTTGCACGGACAGTTGCAGGTAGAACATGCAAACCTCACACAGTTACAGGGAGAATGTGCAAAACTCTCACAGAAAGTTAGAGGGTGAATGTACAAACCTTGCACAGACAGTCACGGGGAGAACGTGCAAACCTCCCATAGACAGTTAGAAGGAGAACACGCAAACCTCACGCAGACATTTACAGGGAAAACGTTGAAACCTCGCACAGACAGTTACAAGGAGAACATGCAAACCTCAAACGGTTGCAGGGAGAACGTGTAAGCCTCACACAGAGAGTTACAGGGAGAACGTGCAAATCTCCCACAGACAGTTGCAGGTAGAACACGCAGACCTCACAATGTTACAGGGAGAATGTGCAAAACTCTTACAGACAGTTACAGGGCGAACACGCAAACTTCGCATAGACAGTTACAGAGAGAACACGCAACTTCACATTTACAGTTACAGGGAGAACGTAAAAATCCTCAGACACACAGTTACAGGGAGAACACGCAAACCTCACACAGACAATTACTGGGAGAACTTGCAAACCTCAAACAGTCAGTTACAGGGAGAACACGCAATCCTCACACAGACAGTTACAGGGAGAACACGCAAAATTCAGATAGACAGTTACAGGGAGAACATGCAAACCTTACACAGACAGTGACAGGGAGAACGTGCAAACCTCACACAGTCACAGGGAGAACGTGCAAACCTCACACAGACAGTTATAGTGAGAACGTAAAAATCCTCAGACAGACAGTTACATGGAGAACGTCCAAACCTCACGCAGTTACAGGGAGAACAAGTAAACCTCACACAGACAGTTACAGGGAGACTATGCAAAACTCACACGGACAGTTGCTAGGAATACTTGCAAACCTCAGACAGACAGTTACAGGGCTAACTTGCAAACCTTACACAAACAGATACAGGGAGAAAGTGCATACTTCACACTGTCACAGGGAGAACGTGCAAACCTCACACAGTCACAGGGAGAACATGCAAACCTCACACAGACAGTCACAGGGAGAACGTGCAACCCTCACACAAACAGTTACAGGGAGAACGTGCAATCCTCACGCTGACAGTTACAGGGAGAACAAGCATACTTCACATAGACAGTTACAGGAAGAACACGAAAAACTCACACAGACAATTACAGGGAGAACGTGCGAAAATCACACGGACTGTTGCTAGGAATACTTGCAAACCTCACACAGTCACAGAGGGAACGTGCAAACCTCACACAGACAATTACAGTGAGAACGTAAAAATCCTCAGACAGACAGTTACATGTAGAACGTGCAAACCTCACGCAGTTACAGGGAGAACACGCAAACCTCACACAGACAGTTACCGGGAGAACATGCAAACCTCACCCAGACAGTTACAGGGGAACGTGCAGACCTCACACAGACAATTACAGGGAGAACAAGCATACTTCACATAGACAGTTACAGGAAGAATACGCAAAACTCACGCAGACATTTAATGGGAGAACGTGCGAAACTCACACGGACAGTTGCTAGGAATACTTGCAAACCTCACACAGTCACAGAGGGAACGTGTAAACCTCACACAGACAGTTACAGTGAGAATGTAAAAGTCCTCAGACAGACAGTTACTTGGCGAACGTGCAAACTTCACAGAGTTACAGGGAGAACACGCAAACCTCACACAGACAGTTACCGGCAGAACATGCAAACCTCACACAGACAGTTACAGGGTAACGTGCAAACCGCACACAGACAGTAACAGTGAGAACGTAAAAATCCTCAGACAGACAGTTCCATAGAAAACGTCGAAACTTCTCGCAGTTACAGCGAGAACAAGCAAACCTCACACAGACAGTTGCAGGTAGAACACGCAGACCTCACAATGTTACAGGGAGAATGTGCAAAACTCTTACAGACAGTTACAGGGCGAACACGCAAACTTCACATAGACAGTTACAGAGAGAACAGGCAACTTCACATTTACAGTTACAGGGGTAACGTAAAAATCCTCAGACACACAGTTACAGGGAGAACACACAAACCTCACACAGACAATTACTGGGAGAACTTGCAAACCTCAAACAGTCAGCTACAGGGAGAACACGCAATCCTCACACAGACAGTTACAGGGAGAACACGCAAAATTCAGATAGACAGTTTCAGGGAGAACATGCAAACCTTACACAGACAGTGAGAGGGAGAACGTGCAAACCTCACACAGTCACAGGGAGAACATGCAAACCTCACACAGACAGTTACAGTGAGAACGTAAAAATCCTCAGACAGACAGTTACATGGAGAACGTCCAAACCTCACGCAGTTACAGGGAGAACAAGCAAACCTCACACAGACAGTTACAGGGAGAATATGCAAAACTCACACGCACAGTTGCTGGGAATACTTGCAAACCTCAGACAGACAGTTACAGGGCTAACTTGCAAACCTAAAACAGACAGTTACAGGGAGAACACGCAAACTTCACATAGATAGTTACAGGGAGAACATGCAAACCTTACACAAACAGATACAGGGAGAACGTGCAAACTTCACACAGTCACAGGGAGAACGTGCAAACCTCACACAGTCACAGGGAGAACATGCAAACCTCACACAGACTGTCACAGGGAGAACGTAGAACCTCACACAAACAGTTACATCGAGAACGTGCAAACCTCACACAGTCACAGGGAGAACGTGCAAAGCTCACACAGACAGTTATAGTGAGATCATAAAAATCCTCAGACAGACAGCTGCAGGGAGAACATGCAAACCCCACACAGACAGTTACATGGAAATCGTGCAAACCTCACACAGGCAGTTACTGGGAGAACGTGCTAACCTCACACAGGCAGTTACTGGGAGAACGTGCAAACCTCACACAGATATTTACAGGGAGAACGCACAAATTTCACATTTACAGTTACAGCGAGAACGCAAAAATCCTCAGACAGACAGTTAGAGGGAGAACGTGCTAACCTCACACAGACAGTTACAGGGAGAACATGCAAACCTAACACAGACAGTTATAGTGAGATCATAAAACTCCTCAGATAGACAGTTACAGGGAGAACGTGCAAACCCACAAAGACAGTCGCAGGGAGAACAAGCAAATTTCACATAGACAGTTACAGGAAGAACACGCAAAACTCACTCAGACAGTTACAGGGAGAACGTACTTAACTCACGCGGACAGTTGCTGGGTATACTTGCAAACCTCACATAGTCATAGAGGGAACGTGTAAACCTCACACAGACAGTTACAGTGAGAATGTAAAAATCCTCAGACAGACAGGTACATGGAGAACGTGCAAACCTCACGCAGTTACAGGGAGAACACGCAAACCTCACACAGACAGTTACATGGAGAACGTGCAAACCTCGCACAGTTACAGCAAGAACATGCAAACCTCACACAGACAGTTAGCGGGAGAACATGCAAACCTCACCCAGACAGTTACAGGGAGAACGTGCAAACCTCACGCAGTTACAGGGAGAACAAGCAAACCTCACACAGACAGTTACAGGGAGAACATGCAAAACTCACACAGACAGTCACAGGGAGAACGTGCAACCCTCACACAAACAGTTACAGGGAGAACGTGCAATCCTCACGCAGACAGTTACAGGGAGAACAAGCATACTTCACATAGACAGTTACAGGAAGAACACGAAAAACTCACACAGACAGTTACACGGAGAACGTGCGAAAATCACACGGACTGTTGCTAGGAATACTTGCAAACCTCACACAGGCACAGAGGGAACGTGCAAACCTCACACAGACAGTTACAGAGAGAACGTAAAAATCCTCAGACAGACAGTTACATGTAGAACGTGCAAACCTCACGCAGTTACAGGGAGAACACGCAAACCTCACACAGACAGTTACCGGGAGAACATGCAAACCTCACCCAGACAGTTACAGGGGAACGTGCAAACCTCACACAGACAATTACAGGGAGAACAAGCATACTTCACATAGACAGTTACAGGAAGAACACGCAAAACTCACACAGACATTACAGGGAGAACATGCGAAACTCACACGGACAGTTGCTAGGAATACTTGCAAACCTCACACAGTCACAGAGGGAAAGTGTAAACCTCGCACAGACAGTTACAGTGAGAATGTAAAAGTCCTCAGACAGACAGTTACATGGAGAACGTGTAAACCTCACACAGTTACAGGGAGAACACGCAAACCTCACACAGACAGTTACCGGGAGAACATGCAAACCTAACACAGACAGTTACAGGTAGAACACAGTAACCTCACCCAGACAGTTACAGTGAGAGCGCGCAAACCTCACACAGACTGTTACAGGGAGAACTTGCAAACCTCACACAGACAGTTTCATGGAAAATGTACAAATTTGCACGGACAGTTGCAGGTAGAACATGCAAACCTCACACAGTTACAGGGAGAATGTGCAAAACTCTCACAGAAAGTTAGAGGGTGAATGTACAAACCTTGCACAGACAGTCACGGGGAGAACGTGCAAACCTCCCATAGACAGTTAGAAGGAGAACACGCAAACCTCACGCAGACATTTACAGGGAAAACGTTGAAACCTCGCACAGACAGTTACAAGGAGAACATGCAAACCTCAAACGGTTGCAGGGAGAACGTGTAAGCCTCACACAGAGAGTTACAGGGAGAACGTGCAAATCTCCCACAGACAGTTGCAGGTAGAACACGCAGACCTCACAATGTTACAGGGAGAATGTGCAAAACGCTTACAGACAGTTACAGGGCGAACACGCAAACTTCATATAGACAGTTACAGAGAGAACACGCAACTTCACATTTACAGTTACAGGGAGAACGTAAAAATCCTCAGACACACAGTTACAGGGAGAACACGCAAACCTCACACAGACAATTATTGGGAGAACTTGCAAACCTCAAACAGTCAGTTACAGGGAGAACACGCAATCCTCACACATACAGTTACAAGGAGAACACGCAAAATTCAGATAGACAGTTACAGGGAGAACATGCAAACCTTACACAGACAGTGACAGGGAGAACGTGCAAACCTCACACAGTCACAGGGAGAACGTGCAAACCTCACACAGACAGTTATAGTGAGAACGTAAAAATCCTCAGACAGACAGTTACATGGAGAACGTCCAAACCTCACGCAGTTACAGGGAGAACAAGCAAACCTCACACAGACAGTTACAGGGAGACTATGCAAAACTCACACGGACAGTTGCTAGGAATACTTGCAAACCTCAGACAGACAGTTACAGGGCTAACTTGCAAACCTTACACAAACAGATACAGGGAGAAAGTGCATACTTCACACAGTCACAGGGAGAACGTGCAAACCTCACACAGTCACAGGGAGAACATGCAAACCTCACACAGACAGTCACAGGGAGAACGTACAACCACACACAAACAGTTACATCGAGAACGTGCAAACCTCACACAGTCACAGGGAGAACGTGCAAACCTCACACAGACAGTTATAGTGAGATCATAAAAATCCTCAGACAGACAGCTGCAGGGAGAACATGCAAACCCCACACAGACAGTTACATGGAAATCGTGCAAACCTCACACAGGCAGTTACTGGGAGAACGTGCAAACCTCACACAGGCAGTTACTGGGAGAACGTGCAAACCTCACACAGATATTTACAGGGAGAACGCGCAAATTTCACATTTACAGTTACAGGGAGAACGCAAAAATCCTCAGACGGACAGTTAGAGGGAGAACGTGCAAACCTCACACAGACAGTTACACGGAGAACATGCAAACCTCACACAAACAGTTACATCGAGAACGTGCAAACCTCACACAGTCACAGGGAGAACGTGCAAACCTCACACAGACAGTTATAGTGAGAGCATAAAAATCCTCAGACAGACAGCTGCAGGGAGAACATGCAAACCCCCACAGACAGTTACATGGAAATCGTGCAAACCTCACACAGGCAGTTACTGGGAGAACGTGCAAACCTCACACAGGCAGTTACTGGGAGAACGTGCAAACTTCACACAGATATTTACAGGGAGAACGCGCAAATTTCACATTTACAGTTACAGGGAGAACGCAAAAATCCTCAGACAGACAGTTAGAGGGAGAACGTGCAAACCTCACACAGACAGTTACAGGGAGAACATGCAAACCTAACACAGACAGTTACAGAGAGAAGTTGCAAACTTCACATTTATAGTTACAGGGAGAACGTAAAAATCTTCAGAGAGACAGTTACAGGGAGAACGTGCAAACCTCACACTGACAGTTACACGGAAAACGTGCAATCCTCATACTGTTACAGGGCGAACACACAATTCTACACAGACATTTACAGGGAGAACATGCAAACTTCACCCAGACAGTTACAGGTAGAACACAGCAACCTCACCCAGACAGTTAAAGCGAGAGCGTGCAAACCTCACACAGACAGTTACAGGGAGAACTTGCAAACCTCACAGAGACAGTTTCATGGAAAATGTACAAATTTGCATGGACAGTTGCAGGTAGAACACGCAAACCTCACACAGTTACAGGGAGAATGTGCAAAACTCTCACAGTCACAGGGAGAACATGCAAAACCTCACACAGACAGTCACAGGGAGAACGTGCAACCCTCACACAAACAGTTACATGGAGAACGTGCAACCCTCACACAAACAGTTACATGGAGAACGTGCAAACCTCACACAGACAGTTATAGTGAGATGATAAAAATCCTCAGACAGACAGTTACAGGGAGAACGTGCAAACCTCACACTGATGCAGGGAGAACGTGTGAATATCACACGGATTGTTGCATTGAGAATGTGCAAACCTCACACAGACTGTTACAGGGAGAACGTGCAAACCTCACACAGGCAGTTATAGTGAGATCATAAAAATCCTCAAATAGACAGTTACAGGGAGAACGTGCAAACCTCACACAGACAGTCACAGGGAGAACAAGCAAATTTCACATAGACAGTTACAGGAAGAACACGCGAAACTCACTCAGACAGTTACAGGGAGAACGTGCTTAACTCACTCGGACAGTTGCTGGGAATACTTGCAAACCTCGCACAGACAGTTACAGTGAGAATGTAAAAATCCTCAGACAGACAGGTACATGGAGAACGTGCAAACCTCACGCAGTTACAGGGAGAACACGCAAACCTCACACAGACAGTTACATGGAGAACGTGCAAACCTCGCACAGTTACAGCAAGAACACGCAAACCTCACACAGACAGTTAGCGGGAGAACATGCAAACCTCACCCAGACAGTTACAGGGAAACGTGCAAACCTCACACATACAGTTACAGGGAAAATGTGCAAACCTCACGCAGTAACAGGGAGAAGAAGCAAACCTCACACAGACAGTTACAGGGAGAACATGCAAAACTCACACGGACAGTTGCTGGGAATACTTGCAAACCTCACACAGACAGTTACAGGGCTAACTTGCAAACCTTAAACAGACAGTTACCGGGAGAACGTGCAAACTTCACACAGTCACAGGGAGAACATGCAAACTTCACACAGACAGTTACAGGGAGAACGTGCAATCCTCACGCAGACAGTTACAGGGAGAACAAGCATACTTCACATAGACAGTTACAGGAAGAACACGAAAAACTCACACAGACAGTTACAGGGAGAACGTGCGAAAATCACACGGACTGTTGCTAGGAATACTTGCAAACCTCACACAGTCACAGAGGGAACGTGCAAACCTCACACAGACAGTTACAGTGAGAACGTAAAAATCATCAGACAGACAGTTACATGTAGAACGTGCAAACCTCACGCAGTTACAGGGAGAATACGCAAACCTCACACAGACAGTTACCGGGAGAACATGCAAACCTCACCCAGACAGTTACAGGGGAACGTGCAAACCTCACACAGACAATTACAGGGAGAACAAGCATACTTCACATAGACAGTTACAGGAAGAACACGCAAAACTGACACAGACAGTTACAGGGAGAACGTGCGAAAGTCACACGGACAGTTGGTAGGAATACTTGCAAACCTCACACAGTCACAGAGGGAACGTGTAAACCTCGCACAGACAGTTACAGTGAGAATGTAAAAGTCCTCACACAGACAGTTACATGGAGAACGTGTAAACCTCACAGAGTTACAGGGAGAACACGCAAACCTCACACAGACAGTTACCGGGAGAACATGCAAACCTAACACAGACAGTTACAGATAGAACACAGTAACCTCACCCAGACAGTTACAGTGAGAGCGAGCAAACCTCACACAGACTGTTACAGGGAGAACTTGCAAACCTCACACAGACAGTTTCATGGAAAATGTACAAATTTGCACGGACAGTTGCAGGTAGAACATGCAAACCTCACACAGTTACAGGGAGAATGTGCAAAACTCTCACAGAAAGTTAGAGGGTGAATGTACAAACCTTGCACAGACAGTCACGGGGAGAACGTGCAAACCTCACACAAACAGTTACATGGAGAACGTGCAACCCTCACACAAACAGTTACATGGAGAACGTGCAAACCTCACACAGACAGTTATAGTGAGATGATAAAAATCCTCAGACAGACAGTTACAGGGAGAACGTGCAAACCTCACACTGATGCAGGGAGAACGTGTGAATATCACACGGATTGTTGCATTGAGAATGTGCAAACCTCACACAGACTGTTACAGGGAGAACGTGCAAACCTCACACAGGCAGTTATAGTGAGATCATAAAAATCCTCAAATAGACAGTTACAGGGAGAACGTGCAAACCTCACACAGACAGTCACAGGGAGAACAAGCAAATTTCACATAGACAGTTACAGGAAGAACACGCGAAACTCACTCAGACAGTTACAGGGAGAACGTGCTTAACTCACTCGGACAGTTGCTGGGAATACTTGCAAACCTCACACAGACAGTTACAGTGAGAATGTAAAAATCCTCAGACAGACAGGTACATGGAGAACGTGCAAACCTCACGCAGTTACAGGGAGAACACGCAAACCTCACACAGACAGTTACATGGAGAACGTGCAAACCTCGCACAGTTACAGCAAGAACACGCAAACCTCACACAGACAGTTAGCGGGAGAACATGCAAACCTCACCCAGACAGTTACAGGGAAACGTGCAAACCTCACACATACAGTTACAGGGAAAATGTGCAAACCTCACGCAGTAACAGGGAGAAGAAGCAAACCTCACACAGACAGTTACAGGGAGAACATGCAAAACTCACACGGACAGTTGCTGGGAATACTTGCAAACCTCACACAGACAGTTACAGGGCTAACTTGCAAACCTTAAACAGACAGTTACCGGGAGAACGTGCAAACTTCACACAGTCACAGGGAGAACATGCAAACTTCACACAGACAGTTACAGGGAGAACGTGCAATCCTCACGCAGACAGTTACAGGGAGAACAAGCATACTTCACATAGACAGTTACAGGAAGAACACGAAAAACTCACACAGACAGTTACAGGGAGAACGTGCGAAAATCACACGGACTGTTGCTAGGAATACTTGCAAACCTCACACAGTCACAGAGGGAACGTGCAAACCTCACACAGACAGTTACAGTGAGAACGTAAAAATCATCAGACAGACAGTTACATGTAGAACGTGCAAACCTCACGCAGTTACAGGGAGAATACGCAAACCTCACACAGACAGTTACCGGGAGAACATGCAAACCTCACCCAGACAGTTACAGGGGAACGTGCAAACCTCACACAGACAATTACAGGGAGAACAAGCATACTTCACATAGACAGTTACAGGAAGAACACGCAAAACTGACACAGACAGTTACAGGGAGAACGTGCGAAAGTCACACGGACAGTTGGTAGGAATACTTGCAAACCTCACACAGTCACAGAGGGAACGTGTAAACCTCGCACAGACAGTTACAGTGAGAATGTAAAAGTCCTCACACAGACAGTTACATGGAGAACGTGTAAACCTCACAGAGTTACAGGGAGAACACGCAAACCTCACACAGACAGTTACCGGGAGAACATGCAAACCTAACACAGACAGTTACAGATAGAACACAGTAACCTCACCCAGACAGTTACAGTGAGAGCGAGCAAACCTCACACAGACTGTTACAGGGAGAACTTGCAAACCTCACACAGACAGTTTCATGGAAAATGTACAAATTTGCACGGACAGTTGCAGGTAGAACATGCAAACCTCACACAGTTACAGGGAGAATGTGCAAAACTCTCACAGAAAGTTAGAGGGTGAATGTACAAACCTTGCACAGACAGTCACGGGGAGAACGTGCAAACCTCCCATAGACAGTTAGGAGGAGAACACGCAAACCTCACGCAGACATTTACAGGGAAAACGTTGAAACCTCGCACAGACAGTTACAGGGAGAACATGCAAACCTCAAACGGTTGCAGGGAGAACGTGCAAATCTCCCACAGACAGTTGCAGGTAGAACACGCAGACCTCACAATGTTACAGGGAGAATGTGTAAAACTCTTACAGACAGTTACAGGGCGAACACGCAAACTTCATATAGACAGTTTCAGGGAGAACACGCAACTTCACATTTACAGTTACAGGGAGAACGTAAAAATCCTCAGACACACAGTTACAGGGAGAACACGCAAACCTCACACAGACAATTACTGGGAGAACTTGCAAACCTCAAACAGTCAGTTACAGGGAGAACACGCAATCCTCACACAGACAGTTACAGGGAGAACACGTAAAATTCAGATAGACAGTCACAGGGAGAACGTGCAAACCTTACACAGACAGTGACAGGGAGAACGTGCAAACCTCACACAGTCACAGGGAGAACGTGCAAACCTCACACAGACAGTCACAGGGAGAACGTACAACCACACACAAACAGTTACATCGAGAACGTGCAAACATCACACAGTCACAGGGAGAACGTGCAAACCTCACACAGACAGTTATAGTGAGATCATAAAAATCCTCAGACAGACAGCTGCAGGGAGAACATGCAAACCCCACACAGACAGTTACATGGAAATCGTGCAAACCTCACACAGGCAGTTACTGGGACAACGTGCAAACCTCACACAGGCAGTTACTGGGAGAACGTGCAAACCTCACACAGATATTTACAGGGAGAACGCGCAAATTTCACATTTACAGTTACAGGGAGAACGCAAAAATCCTCAGACGGACAGTTAGAGGGAGAACGTGCAAACCTCACACAGACAGTTACACGGAGAACATGCAAACCTCACACAAACAGTTACATCGAGAACGTGCAAACCTCACACAGTCACAGGGAGAACGTGCAAACCTCACACAGACAGTTATAGTGAGAGCATAAAAATCCTCAGACAGACAGCTGCAGGGAGAACATGCAAACCCCCACAGACAGTTACATGGAAATCGTGCAAACCTCACACAGGCAGTTACTGGGAGAACGTGCAAACCTCACACAGGCAGTTACTGGGAGAACGTGCAAACTTCACACAGATATTTACAGGGAGAACGCGCAAATTTCACATTTACAGTTACAGGGAGAACGCAAAAATCCTCAGACAGACAGTTAGAGGGAGAACGTGCAAACCTCACACAGACAGTTACAGGGAGAACATGCAAACCTAACACAGACAGTTACAGAGAGAAGTTGCAAACTTCACATTTATAGTTACAGGGAGAACGTAAAAATCTTCAGAGAGACAGTTACAGGGAGAACGTGCAAACCTCACACTGACAGTTACACGGAAAACGTGCAATCCTCATACTGTTACAGGGCGAACACACAATTCTACACAGACATTTACAGGGAGAACATGCAAACTTCACCCAGACAGTTACAGGTAGAACACAGCAACCTCACCCAGACAGTTAAAGCGAGAGCGTGCAAACCTCACACAGACAGTTACAGGGAGAACTTGCAAACCTCACAGAGACAGTTTCATGGAAAATGTACAAATTTGCATGGACAGTTGCAGGTAGAACACGCAAACCTCACACAGTTACAGGGAGAATGTGCAAAACTCTCACAGTCACAGGGAGAACATGCAAAACCTCACACAGACAGTCACAGGGAGAACGTGCAACCCTCACACAAACAGTTACATGGAGAACGTGCAACCCTCACACAAACAGTTACATGGAGAACGTGCAAACCTCACACAGACAGTTATAGTGAGATGATAAAAATCCTCAGACAGACAGTTACAGGGAGAACGTGCAAACCTCACACTGATGCAGGGAGAACGTGTGAATATCACACGGATTGTTGCATTGAGAATGTGCAAACCTCACACAGACTGTTACAGGGAGAACGTGCAAACCTCACACAGGCAGTTATAGTGAGATCATAAAAATCCTCAAATAGACAGTTACAGGGAGAACGTGCAAACCTCACACAGACAGTCACAGGGAGAACAAGCAAATTTCACATAGACAGTTACAGGAAGAACACGCGAAACTCACTCAGACAGTTACAGGGAGAACGTGCTTAACTCACTCGGACAGTTGCTGGGAATACTTGCAAACCTCACACAGACAGTTACAGTGAGAATGTAAAAATCCTCAGACAGACAGGTACATGGAGAACGTGCAAACCTCACGCAGTTACAGGGAGAACACGCAAACCTCACACAGACAGTTACATGGAGAACGTGCAAAACTCGCACAGTTACAGCAAGAACACGCAAACCTCACACAGACAGTTAGCGGGAGAACATGCAAACCTCACCCAGACAGTTACAGGGAAACGTGCAAACCTCACACATACAGTTACAGGGAAAATGTGCAAACCTCACGCAGTAACAGGGAGAAGAAGCAAACCTCACACAGACAGTTACAGGGAGAACATGCAAAACTCACACGGACAGTTGCTGGGAATACTTGCAAACCTCACACAGACAGTTACAGGGCTAACTTGCAAACCTTAAACAGACAGTTACCGGGAGAACGTGCAAACTTCACACAGTCACAGGGAGAACATGCAAACTTCACACAGACAGTTACAGGGAGAACGTGCAATCCTCACGCAGACAGTTACAGGGAGAACAAGCATACTTCACATAGACAGTTACAGGAAGAACACGAAAAACTCACACAGACAGTTACAGGGAGAACGTGCGAAAATCACACGGACTGTTGCTAGGAATACTTGCAAACCTCACACAGTCACAGAGGGAACGTGCAAACCTCACACAGACAGTTACAGTGAGAACGTAAAAATCATCAGACAGACAGTTACATGTAGAACGTGCAAACCTCACGCAGTTACAGGGAGAATACGCAAACCTCACACAGACAGTTACCGGGAGAACATGCAAACCTCACCCAGACAGTTACAGGGGAACGTGCAAACCTCACACAGACAATTACAGGGAGAACAAGCATACTTCACATAGACAGTTACAGGAAGAACACGCAAAACTGACACAGACAGTTACAGGGAGAACGTGCGAAAGTCACACGGACAGTTGGTAGGAATACTTGCAAACCTCACACAGTCACAGAGGGAACGTGTAAACCTCGCACAGACAGTTACAGTGAGAATGTAAAAGTCCTCACACAGACAGTTACATGGAGAACGTGTAAACCTCACAGAGTTACAGGGAGAACACGCAAACCTCACACAGACAGTTACCGGGAGAACATGCAAACCTAACACAGACAGTTACAGATAGAACACAGTAACCTCACCCAGACAGTTACAGTGAGAGCGAGCAAACCTCACACAGACTGTTACAGGGAGAACTTGCAAACCTCACACAGACAGTTTCATGGAAAATGTACAAATTTGCACGGACAGTTGCAGGTAGAACATGCAAACCTCACACAGTTACAGGGAGAATGTGCAAAACTCTCACAGAAAGTTAGAGGGTGAATGTACAAACCTTGCACAGACAGTCACGGGGAGAACGTGCAAACCTCCCATAGACAGTTAGGAGGAGAACACGCAAACCTCACGCAGACATTTACAGGGAAAACGTTGAAACCTCGCACAGACAGTTACAGGGAGAACATGCAAACCTCAAACGGTTGCAGGGAGAACGTGCAAATCTCCCACAGACAGTTGCAGGTAGAACACGCAGACCTCACAATGTTACAGGGAGAATGTGTAAAACTCTTACAGACAGTTACAGGGCGAACACGCAAACTTCATATAGACAGTTTCAGGGAGAACACGCAACTTCACATTTACAGTTACAGGGAGAACGTAAAAATCCTCAGACACACAGTTACAGGGAGAACACGCAAACCTCACACAGACAATTACTGGGAGAACTTGCAAACCTCAAACAGTCAGTTACAGGGAGAACACGCAATCCTCACACAGACAGTTACAGGGAGAACACGTAAAATTCAGATAGACAGTCACAGGGAGAACGTGCAAACCTTACACAGACAGTGACAGGGAGAACGTGCAAACCTCACACAGTCACAGGGAGAACGTGCAAACCTCACACAGACAGTCACAGGGAGAACGTACAACCACACACAAACAGTTACATCGAGAACGTGCAAACATCACACAGTCACAGGGAGAACGTGCAAACCTCACACAGACAGTTATAGTGAGATCATAAAAATCCTCAGACAGACAGCTGCAGGGAGAACATGCAAACCCCACACAGACAGTTACATGGAAATCGTGCAAACCTCACACAGGCAGTTACTGGGACAACGTGCAAACCTCACACAGGCAGTTACTGGGAGAACGTGCAAACCTCACACAGATATTTACAGGGAGAACGCGCAAATTTCACATTTACAGTTACAGGGAGAACGCAAAAATCCTCAGACGGACAGTTAGAGGGAGAACGTGCAAACCTCACACAGACAGTTACACGGAGAACATGCAAACCTCACACAAACAGTTACATCGAGAACGTGCAAACCTCACACAGTCACAGGGAGAACGTGCAAACCTCACACAGACAGTTATAGTGAGAGCATAAAAATCCTCAGACAGACAGCTGCAGGGAGAACATGCAAACCCCCACAGACAGTTACATGGAAATCGTGCAAACCTCACACAGGCAGTTACTGGGAGAACGTGCAAACCTCACACAGGCAGTTACTGGGAGAACGTGCAAACTTCACACAGATATTTACAGGGAGAACGCGCAAATTTCACATTTACAGTTACAGGGAGAACGCAAAAATCCTCAGACAGACAGTTAGAGGGAGAACGTGCAAACCTCACACAGACAGTTACAGGGAGAACATGCAAACCTAACACAGACAGTTACAGAGAGAAGTTGCAAACTTCACATTTATAGTTACAGGGAGAACGTAAAAATCTTCAGAGAGACAGTTACAGGGAGAACGTGCAAACCTCACACTGACAGTTACACGGAAAACGTGCAATCCTCATACTGTTACAGGGCGAACACACAATTCTACACAGACATTTACAGGGAGAACATGCAAACTTCACCCAGACAGTTACAGGTAGAACACAGCAACCTCACCCAGACAGTTAAAGCGAGAGCGTGCAAACCTCACACAGACAGTTACAGGGAGAACTTGCAAACCTCACAGAGACAGTTTCATGGAAAATGTACAAATTTGCATGGACAGTTGCAGGTAGAACACGCAAACCTCACACAGTTACAGGGAGAATGTGCAAAACTCTCACAGTCACAGGGAGAACATGCAAAACCTCACACAGACAGTCACAGGGAGAACGTGCAACCCTCACACAAACAGTTACATGGAGAACGTGCAACCCTCACACAAACAGTTACATGGAGAACGTGCAAACCTCACACAGACAGTTATAGTGAGATGATAAAAATCCTCAGACAGACAGTTACAGGGAGAACGTGCAAACCTCACACTGATGCAGGGAGAACGTGTGAATATCACACGGATTGTTGCATTGAGAATGTGCAAACCTCACACAGACTGTTACAGGGAGAACGTGCAAACCTCACACAGGCAGTTATAGTGAGATCATAAAAATCCTCAAATAGACAGTTACAGGGAGAACGTGCAAACCTCACACAGACAGTCACAGGGAGAACAAGCAAATTTCACATAGACAGTTACAGGAAGAACACGCGAAACTCACTCAGACAGTTACAGGGAGAACGTGCTTAACTCACTCGGACAGTTGCTGGGAATACTTGCAAACCTCACACAGACAGTTACAGTGAGAATGTAAAAATCCTCAGACAGACAGGTACATGGAGAACGTGCAAACCTCACGCAGTTACAGGGAGAACACGCAAACCTCACACAGACAGTTACATGGAGAACGTGCAAAACTCGCACAGTTACAGCAAGAACACGCAAACCTCACACAGACAGTTAGCGGGAGAACATGCAAACCTCACCCAGACAGTTACAGGGAAACGTGCAAACCTCACACATACAGTTACAGGGAAAATGTGCAAACCTCACGCAGTAACAGGGAGAAGAAGCAAACCTCACACAGACAGTTACAGGGAGAACATGCAAAACTCACACGGACAGTTGCTGGGAATACTTGCAAACCTCACACAGACAGTTACAGGGCTAACTTGCAAACCTTAAACAGACAGTTACCGGGAGAACGTGCAAACTTCACACAGTCACAGGGAGAACATGCAAACTTCACACAGACAGTTACAGGGAGAACGTGCAATCCTCACGCAGACAGTTACAGGGAGAACAAGCATACTTCACATAGACAGTTACAGGAAGAACACGAAAAACTCACACAGACAGTTACAGGGAGAACGTGCGAAAATCACACGGACTGTTGCTAGGAATACTTGCAAACCTCACACAGTCACAGAGGGAACGTGCAAACCTCACACAGACAGTTACAGTGAGAACGTAAAAATCATCAGACAGACAGTTACATGTAGAACGTGCAAACCTCACGCAGTTACAGGGAGAATACGCAAACCTCACACAGACAGTTACCGGGAGAACATGCAAACCTCACCCAGACAGTTACAGGGGAACGTGCAAACCTCACACAGACAATTACAGGGAGAACAAGCATACTTCACATAGACAGTTACAGGAAGAACACGCAAAACTGACACAGACAGTTACAGGGAGAACGTGCGAAAGTCACACGGACAGTTGGTAGGAATACTTGCAAACCTCACACAGTCACAGAGGGAACGTGTAAACCTCGCACAGACAGTTACAGTGAGAATGTAAAAGTCCTCACACAGACAGTTACATGGAGAACGTGTAAACCTCACAGAGTTACAGGGAGAACACGCAAACCTCACACAGACAGTTACCGGGAGAACATGCAAACCTAACACAGACAGTTACAGATAGAACACAGTAACCTCACCCAGACAGTTACAGTGAGAGCGAGCAAACCTCACACAGACTGTTACAGGGAGAACTTGCAAACCTCACACAGACAGTTTCATGGAAAATGTACAAATTTGCACGGACAGTTGCAGGTAGAACATGCAAACCTCACACAGTTACAGGGAGAATGTGCAAAACTCTCACAGAAAGTTAGAGGGTGAATGTACAAACCTTGCACAGACAGTCACGGGGAGAACGTGCAAACCTCCCATAGACAGTTAGGAGGAGAACACGCAAACCTCACGCAGACATTTACAGGGAAAACGTTGAAACCTCGCACAGACAGTTACAGGGAGAACATGCAAACCTCAAACGGTTGCAGGGAGAACGTGCAAATCTCCCACAGACAGTTGCAGGTAGAACACGCAGACCTCACAATGTTACAGGGAGAATGTGTAAAACTCTTACAGACAGTTACAGGGCGAACACGCAAACTTCATATAGACAGTTTCAGGAAGAACACGCAACTTCACATTTACAGTTACAGGGAGAACGTAAAAATCCTCAGACACACAGTTACAGGGAGAACACGCAAACCTCACACAGACAATTACTGGGAGAACTTGCAAACCTCAAACAGTCAGTTACAGGGAGAACACGCAATCCTCACACAGACAGTTACAGGGAGAACACGTAAAATTCAGATAGACAGTCACAGGGAGAACGTGCAAACCTTACACAGACAGTGACAGGGAGAACGTGCAAACCTCACACAGTCACAGGGAGAACGTGCAAACCTCACACAGACAGTCACAGGGAGAACGTACAACCACACACAAACAGTTACATCGAGAACGTGCAAACCTCACACAGTCACAGGGAGAACGTGCAAACCTCACACAGACAGTTATAGTGAGATCATAAAAATCCTCAGACAGACAGCTGCAGGGAGAACATGCAAACCCCACACAGACAGTTACATGGAAATCGTGCAAACCTCACACAGGCAGTTACTGGGAGAACGTGCAAACCTCACACAGGCAGTTACTGGGAGAACGTGCAAACCTCACACAGATACTTACAGGGAGAACGCGCAAATTTCACATTTACAGTTACAGGGAGAACGCAAAAATCCTCAGACGGACAGTTAGAGGGAGAACGTGCAAACCTCACACAGACAGTTACACGGAGAACATGCAAACCTCACACAAACAGTTACATCGAGAACGTGCAAACCTCACACAGTCACAGGGAGAACGTGCAAACCTCACACAGACAGTTATAGTGAGAGCATAAAAATCCTCAGACAGACAGCTGCAGGGAGAACATGCAAACCCCCACAGACAGTTACATGGAAATCGTGCAAACCTCACACAGGCAGTTACTGGGAGAACGTGCAAACCTCACACAGGCAGTTACTGGGAGAACGTGCAAACTTCACACAGATATTTACAGGGAGAACGCGCAAATTTCACATTTACAGTTACAGGGAGAACGCAAAAATCCTCAGACAGACAGTTAGAGGGAGAACGTGCAAACCTCACACAGACAGTTACAGGGAGAACATGCAAACCTAACACAGACAGTTACAGAGAGAAGTTGCAAACTTCACATTTATAGTTACAGGGAGAACGTAAAAATCTTCAGAGAGACAGTTACAGGGAGAACGTGCAAACCTCACACTGACAGTTACACGGAAAACGTGCAATCCTCATACTGTTACAGGGCGAACACACAATTCTACACAGACATTTACAGGGAGAACATGCAAACTTCACCCAGACAGTTACAGGTAGAACACAGCAACCTCACCCAGACAGTTAAAGCGAGAGCGTGCAAACCTCACACAGACAGTTACAGGGAGAACTTGCAAACCTCACAGAGACAGTTTCATGGAAAATGTACAAATTTGCATGGACAGTTGCAGGTAGAACACGCAAACCTCACACAGTTACAGGGAGAATGTGCAAAACTCTCACAGTCACAGGGAGAACATGCAAAACCTCACACAGACAGTCACAGGGAGAACGTGCAACCCTCACACAAACAGTTACATGGAGAACGTGCAACCCTCACACAAACAGTTACATGGAGAACGTGCAAACCTCACACAGACAGTTATAGTGAGATGATAAAAATCCTCAGACAGACAGTTACAGGGAGAACGTGCAAACCTCACACTGATGCAGGGAGAACGTGTGAATATCACACGGATTGTTGCATTGAGAATGTGCAAACCTCACACAGACTGTTACAGGGAGAACGTGCAAACCTCACACAGGCAGTTATAGTGAGATCATAAAAATCCTCAAATAGACAGTTACAGGGAGAACGTGCAAACCTCACACAGACAGTCACAGGGAGAACAAGCAAATTTCACATAGACAGTTACAGGAAGAACACGCGAAACTCACTCAGACAGTTACAGGGAGAACGTGCTTAACTCACTCGGACAGTTGCTGGGAATACTTGCAAACCTCACACAGACAGTTACAGTGAGAATGTAAAAATCCTCAGACAGACAGGTACATGGAGAACGTGCAAACCTCACGCAGTTACAGGGAGAACACGCAAACCTCACACAGACAGTTACATGGAGAACGTGCAAAACTCGCACAGTTACAGCAAGAACACGCAAACCTCACACAGACAGTTAGCGGGAGAACATGCAAACCTCACCCAGACAGTTACAGGGAAACGTGCAAACCTCACACATACAGTTACAGGGAAAATGTGCAAACCTCACGCAGTAACAGGGAGAAGAAGCAAACCTCACACAGACAGTTACAGGGAGAACATGCAAAACTCACACGGACAGTTGCTGGGAATACTTGCAAACCTCACACAGACAGTTACAGGGCTAACTTGCAAACCTTAAACAGACAGTTACCGGGAGAACGTGCAAACTTCACACAGTCACAGGGAGAACATGCAAACTTCACCCAGACAGTTACAGGGAGAACGTGCAATCCTCACGCAGACAGTTACAGGGAGAACAAGCATACTTCACATAGACAGTTACAGGAAGAACACGAAAAACTCACACAGACAGTTACAGGGAGAACGTGCGAAAATCACACGGACTGTTGCTAGGAATACTTGCAAACCTCACACAGTCACAGAGGGAACGTGCAAACCTCACACAGACAGTTACAGTGAGAACGTAAAAATCATCAGACAGACAGTTACATGTAGAACGTGCAAACCTCACGCAGTTACAGGGAGAATACGCAAACCTCACACAGACAGTTACCGGGAGAACATGCAAACCTCACCCAGACAGTTACAGGGGAACGTGCAAACCTCACACAGACAATTACAGGGAGAACAAGCATACTTCACATAGACAGTTACAGGAAGAACACGCAAAACTGACACAGACAGTTACAGGGAGAACGTGCGAAAGTCACACGGACAGTTGGTAGGAATACTTGCAAACCTCACACAGTCACAGAGGGAACGTGTAAACCTCGCACAGACAGTTACAGTGAGAATGTAAAAGTCCTCACACAGACAGTTACATGGAGAACGTGTAAACCTCACAGAGTTACAGGGAGAACACGCAAACCTCACACAGACAGTTACCGGGAGAACATGCAAACCTAACACAGACAGTTACAGGTAGAACACAGTAACCTCACCCAGACAGTTACAGTGAGAGCGAGCAAACCTCACACAGACTGTTACAGGGAGAACTTGCAAACCTCACACAGACAGTTTCATGGAAAATGTACAAATTTGCACGGACAGTTGCAGGTAGAACATGCAAACCTCACACAGTTACAGGGAGAATGTGCAAAACTCTCACAGAAAGTTAGAGGGTGAATGTACAAACCTTGCACAGACAGTCACGGGGAGAACGTGCAAACCTCCCATAGACAGTTAGGAGGAGAACACGCAAACCTCACGCAGACATTTACAGGGAAAACGTTGAAACCTCGCACAGACAGTTACAGGGAGAACATGCAAACCTCAAACGGTTGCAGGGAGAACGTGCAAATCTCCCACAGACAGTTGCAGGTAGAACACGCAGACCTCACAATGTTACAGGGAGAATGTGTAAAACTCTTACAGACAGTTACAGGGCGAACACGCAAACTTCATATAGACAGTTTCAGGGAGAACACGCAACTTCACATTTACAGTTACAGGGAGAACGTAAAAATCCTCAGACACACAGTTACAGGGAGAACACGCAAACCTCACACAGACAATTACTGGGAGAACTTGCAAACCTCAAACAGTCAGTTACAGGGAGAACACGCAATCCTCACACAGACAGTTACAGGGAGAACACGTAAAATTCAGATAGACAGTCACAGGGAGAACGTGCAAACCTTACACAAACAGTGACAGGGAGAACGTGCAAACCTCACACAGTCACAGGGAGAACGTGCAAACCTCACACAGACAGTTACAGTGAGAACGTAAAAATCCTCAGACAGACAGTTACATGGAGAACGTCCAAACCTCACGCAGTAACAGGGAGAACAAGCAAACCTCACACAGACAGTTACAGGGAGAACATGCAAAACTCACACGGACAGTTGCTGGGAATACTTGCAAACCTCACACAGACAGTTACAGGGCTAACTTGCAAACCTTAAACAGACAGTTACCGGGAGAACGTGCAAACCTCACACAGTCACAGGGAGAACATGGAAACTTCACACAGACAGTCACAGGGAGAACTTGCAACCCTCACACAAACAGTTACAGGGAGAACGTGCAATCCTCACGCAGACAGTTACAGGGAGAACAAGCATACTTCACATAGACAGTTACAGGAAGAACACGAAAAACTCACACAGACAGTTACAGGGAGAACGTGCGAAAATCACACGGACTGTTGCTAGGAATACTTGCAAATCTCACACAGTCACAGAGGGAACGTGTAAACCTCGCACAGACAGTTACAGTGAGAATGTAAAAGTCCTCAGACAGACAGTTACATGGAGAACGTGTAAACCTCACAGAGTTACAGGGAGAACAAGCAAACCTCACACAGACAGTTACCGGGAGAACATGCAAACCTAACACAGACATTTACAGGTAGAACACAGTAACCTCACCCAGACAGTTACAGTGAGAGCGAGCAAACCTCACACAGACTGTTACAGGGAGAACTTGCAAACCTCACACAGACAGTTTCATGGAAAATGTACAAATTTGCACGGACAGTTGCAGGTAGAACATGAAAACCTCACACAGTTACAGGGAGAATGTGCAAAACTCTCACAGAAAGTTAGAGGGTGAATGTACAAACCTTGCACAGACAGTCACGGGGAGAATGTGCAAACCTCCCATAGACAGTTAGGAGGAGAACACGCAAACCTCACGCAGACATTTACAGGGAAAACGTTGAAACCTCGCACAGACAGTTACAGGGAGAACATGCAAACCTCAAACGGTTGCAGGGAGAATGTGCAAATCTCCCACAGACTGTTGCAGGTAGAACACACAGACCTCACAATGTTACAGGGAGAATGTGCAAAACTCTTACAGACAGTTACAGGGCGAACACGCAAACTTCACATAGACAGTTACAGAGAGAACACGCAACTTCACATTTACAGTTACAGAAAGAACGTAAAAATCCTCAGTCACACAGTTACAGGGAGAACACGCAAACCTCACACAGACAATTACTGGGAGAACTTGCAAACCTCAAACAGTCAGTTACAGGGAGAACACGCAATCCTCACAGACAGTTACAGGGAGAACACGCAAAATTCAGATAGACAGTTACAGGGAGAACATGCAAACCTTACACAGACAGTGACAGGGAGAATGTGCAAACCTCACACAGTCACAGGGAGAACGTGCAAACCTCACACAGACAGTTACAGTGAGAACGTAAAAATCCTCAGACAGAGAGTTACATGGAGAACGTCCAAACCTCACGCAGTTACAGGGAGAACGTCCAAACCTCACGCAGTTACAGGGAGAACAAGCAAACCTCACACAGACAGTTACAGGGAGAATATGCAAAACTCACACGGGCAGTTGCTGGGAATCCTTGCAAACCTCAGAGAGACAGTTACAGGGAGAACGTGCAAACCTCATACTGTTACAGGGCGAACACACAATTCTACACAGACAGTTACAGGGAGAACATGCAAACTTCACCCAGACAGTTACAGGTAGAACACAGCAACCTCACCCAGACAGTTAAAGCGAGAGCGTGCAAACCTCACACAGACAGTTACAGGGAGAACTTGCAAACCTCACACAGACAGTTTCATGGAAAATGTGCAAATTTGCACGGACAGTTGCAGGTAGAACACGCAAACCTCACACAGTTACAGGGAGAATGTGCAAAACTCTCACAGTCACAGGGAGAACATGCAAACCTCACACAGTCACAGGGAGAGCGTGCAACCCTCACACAAACAGTTACATGGAGAACGTGCAACCCTCACAAAAACAGTTTACATGGAGAACGTGCAAACCTCACACAGACAGTTATAGTGAGATCATAAAAATCCTCAGACAGACAGTTACAGGGAGAACATGCAAACCTCAAACAAACAGTTACAGAGAGAACAAGCAAACTTCACACAAACAGTTACAGGAGGAGCACGCAAACCTCACACAGACAGTTCCAGGGAGAACGTGTGAATCTCACATGGACAGTTGCTGGGAATACTTGCAACCCACACACAGACAGTTACAGCGAGAACGTGCACACCTCACACTGATGCAGGGAGAACGTGTGAACATCACACGGATTGTTGCAGTGAGAATGTGCAAACCTCACACAGACTGTTACAGGGAGAACGTGCAAACCTCACACAGACAGTTATAGTGAGATCATGAAAATCCTCAAATAGACAGTTACAGGGAGAACGTGCAAACCTCACACAGACAGTCACAGGGAGAACAAGCAAATTTCACATAGACAGTTACAGGAAGAACACGCAAAACTCACTCAGACAGTTACAGGGAGAACGTGCTTAACTCACTCGGACAGTTGCTAGGGTTACTTGCAAACCTCACATAGTCATAGAGGGAACGTGTAAACCTCACACAGACAGTTACAGTGAGAATGCAAAAATCCTCAGACAGACAGGTACATGGAGAACGTGCAAACCTCATGCAGTTACAGGGAGAACAGGCAAACCTCACACAGACAGTTACATGGAGAACGTGCAAACCTCGCACAGTTACAGCAAGAACATGCAAACCTCACACAGACAGTTAGCGGGAGAACATGCAAACCTCACTCAGACAGTTACAGGGGAACGTGCAAACCTCACACATACAATTACAGGGAGAACGTGCAAACCTCACACAGACAGTTGCACGGAGAACATGCAAACCTCACATAGACAGTTGCTGGGAATACGTGCAACCCTCACACAGACAGTTACAGGGAGAATGTGCAAACCTCACACTGATGCAGGGAGAACGTATGAACATCACACGGATTGTTAAAGTGAGAATGTGCAAACCTCACACAGACTGTTACAGGGAGAACGTGCAAACCTCACACAGACAGTTACAAGAAGAACGTGCAAACTTCACATTTACAGTTACAGGGAGAACGTAAAAATCCTCAGACAGACAGTTACAGGGAGAACACGCAAACCTCACTCAGTCAATTACTGGGAGAACTTGCAAACCTCGAACAGTCAGTTACAGGGAGAACACGCAATCCTCACACAGAGAGTTACAGGGAGAACACGCAAATCTTACACAGACAGTGAGAGGGAGAACGTGCAAACCTCACACAGTCACAGGGAGGATGCGCAAACCTCACACAGACAGTTACAGTGAGAAAGTAAAAATCCTCAGACAGACAGTTACATGGAGAACACCCAAACCTCACGCAGTTACAGGGAGAACAAGCAAACCTCACACAGACAGTTACAGGGAGAACATGCAAAACTCACACGGACAGTTGCTGGGAATACTTGCAAACCTCACACAGACAGTTACAGGGCTAACTTGCAAACCTTAAACAGACAGTTACCGGGAGAACGTGCAAACCTCACACAGTCACAGGGAGAACATGCAAACCTCACACAGACAGTCACAGGGAAAACGTGCAACCCTCACACAAACAGTTACAGGGAGAACGTGCAATCCTCACGCAGACAGTTACAGGGAGAACAAGCATACTTCACATAGACAGTTACAGGAAGAACACGCAAAACTCACACAGACAGTTACAGGGAGAACGTGCGAAAATCACACGGACTGTTGCTAGGAATACTTGCAAACCTCACACAGTCACAGAGGGAACGTGCAAACCTCACACAGACAGTTACAGTGAGAACGTAAAAATCCTCAGACAGACAGTTACATGTAGAACGTGCAAACCTCACGCAGTTACAGGGAGAACACGCAAACCTCACACAGGCAGTTACTGGGAGAACATGCAAACCTCACCCAGACAGTTACAGGGGAACGTGCAAACCTCACACAGACAATTACAGGGAGAACAAGCATACTTCACATAGACAGTTACAGGAAGAACACGCAAAACTCACACAGACAGTTACAGGGAGAACGTGCGAAACTCACACGGACAGTTGCTAGGAATACTTGCAAACCTCACACAGTCACAGAGGGAACGTGTAAACCTCAAACAGACAGTTACAGTGAGAATGTAAAAGTCCTCAGACAGACAGTTACATGGCGAACGTGCAAACCTCACACAGTTACAAGGAGAACACGCAAACCTCACACAGACAGTTACCGGGAGAACATGCAAACCTCACCCAGACAGTTACAGGGGAACGTGCAAACCTCACACAGACAGTTATAGGGAAAACAAGCAATCTTCACATAGACAGTTACAGGAAGAACACGCAAAACTCACACAGACAGTTACAGGGAGAACGTGCGAAACTCACACGGACAGTTGCTAGGAATACTTGCAAACCTCACACAGTCACAGAGGGAACGTGTAAACCTCGCACAGACAGTTACAGTGAGAATGTAAAAGTCCTCAGACAGAGAGTTACATGGAGAACGTGTAAACCTCACACAGTTACAGGGAGAACACGCAAACCTCTCACAGACAGTTACCGGGAGAACATGCAAACCTCACCCAGACAGTTACAGGGGAACGTGCAAACCTCACACATACAGTTACAGGGAGAACAAGCAAACTTCACATAGACAGTTACAGGAGGAGCACGCAAACCTCACACAGACAGTTACAGGGAGAACGTGTGAATCTCACATGGACAGTTGCTGGGAATACTTGCAACCCTCACACAGACAGTTACAGCGAGAAAATGCAAACCTCACACTGATGCAGGGAGAAAGTGTGAACATCACACGGATTGTTACAGTGAGAATGTGCAAACCTCACACAGACTGTTACAGGGAGAACGTGCAAACCTCCCACAGACAGTTATAGTGAGATCATAAAAATCCTCAGATAGACAGTTACAGGGAGAACGTGCAAACCTCACACAGACAGTTACAGGGAGAAAAAGCAAACTTCACATAGACAGTTACAGGAAGAACACGCAAAACTCACACAGACAGTTAGAGGGAGAACGTGCGAAACTCACACGGACAGTTGCTAGGAATACTTGCAAACCTCACACAGTCACCGAGGGAACGTGTAAACCTCACACAGACAGTTGCAGTGAGAATGTGAAAGTCCTCAGACAGACAGTTACATGTAGAACGTGCAAAGCTCACACAGTTACAGGGAGAACACGCAAACCTCACACAGTTACCGGGAGAACATGCAAACCTCACCCAGACAGTTACAGGGAGAACGTGCAAACCTCACACAGACAGTTGCACGGAGAACATGAAAACCTCACATAGACAGATGTTGGGAATACTTGCAACCCTCACACAGACAGTTACAGGGAGAATGTGCAAACCTCACACTGATGCAGGGAGAATGTGTGAACATCACACGGATTGTTAAAGTGAGAATGTGCAAACCTCACACAGACTGTTACATGGAGAAAGTGCAAAACTCACACAGACAGTTACAGGAAGAACGTGCAAACTTCACTTTTACAGTTACAGGGAGAACGTGCAAACCTCACGCAGACAGTTACCGGGAGAACATTCAAACCTCACCCAGACAGTTACAGCCGAACGTGCAAACCTCACACAGACAGTTACAGGGAGAACAAGCATACTTCACATAGACGGTTACAAGAAGAACATGAAAAAATCACACAGACAGTTACAGGGAGAACGTGCGAAACTCACACGGACAGTTGCTAGGAATACTTGCAAACCTCACATAGTCACAGAGGGAACGTGTAAACCTCACACAGACAGTTACAGTGAGAATGTAAAAGTCCTCAGACAGACAGGTACATGGAGAACGTGCAAACCTCACGCAGTTACAGGGAGAACACGCAAACCTCACACAGACAGTTACATGGAGAACGTGCAAACCTCGCACAGACAGTTACAGGGGAACGTGCAAACCTCACACATACTGTTACAGGGAGAACGTGCAAACCTCACACAGACATTTGCACGGAGAACATGCAAACCTCACATAGACAGTTGCTGGGAATACGTGCAACCCTCACACAGACAGTTACAGGGAGAACGTGCAATCCTCACGCAGACATTTACAGGCTGAACAAGCATACTTCACATAGACAGTTACAGGAACAACACGAAAAATTCACACAGACAGTTACAGGGAGAACGTGCGAAAATCACACGGACTGCTGCTAGGAATACTTGCAAACCTCACACAGTCACAGAGGGAACGTGCAAACCTCACACAGACAGTTACAGTGAGAACGTAAAAATCATCAGACAGACAGTTACATGTAGAACGTGCAAACCTCACGCAGTTACAGGGAGAATACGCAAACCTCACACAGACAGTTACCGGGAGAACATGCAAACCTCACCCAGACAGTTACAGGGGAACGTGCAAACCTCACACAGACAATTACAGGGAGAACAAGCATACTTCACATAGACAGTTACAGGAAGAACACGCAAAACTCACACAGACAGTTACAGGGAGAACGTGCGAAAGTCACACGGACAGTTGCTAGGAATACTTGCAAACCTCACACAGTCACAGAGGGAACGTGTAAACCTCGCACAGACAGTTACAGTGAGAATGTAAAAGTCCTCACACAGACAGTTACATGGAGAACGTGTAAACCTCACACAGTTACAGGGAGAACACGCAAACCTCACACAGACAGTTACCGGGAGAACATGCAAACCTAACACAGACAGTTACAGGTAGAACACAGTAACCTCACCCAGACAGTTACAGTGAGAGCGAGCAAACCTCACACAGACTGTTACAGGGAGAACTTGCAAACCTCACACAGACAGTTTCATGGAAAATGTACAAATTTGCATGGACACTTGCAGGTAGAACATGCAAACCTCACACAGTTACAGGGAGAATGTGCAAAACTCTCACAGAAAGTTAGAGGGTGAATGTACAAACCTTGCACAGACAGTCACGGGGAGAACGTGCAAACCTCCCATAGACAGTTAGGAGGAGAACACGCAAACCTCACGCAGACATTTACAGGGAAAACGTTGAAACCTCGCACAGACAGTTACAGGGAGAACATGCAAACCTCAAACGGTTGCAGGGAGAACGTGCAAATCTCCCACAGACAGTTGCAGGTAGAACACGCAGACCTCACAATGTTACAGGGAGAATGTGCAAAACTCTTACAGACAGTTACAGGGCGAACACGCAAACTTCACATAGACAGTTACAGAGAGAACACGCAACTTCACATTTACAGTTACAGAAAGAACGTAAAAATCCTCAGACACACAGTTACAGGGAGAACACGCAAACCTCACACAGACAATTACTGGGAGAACTTGCAAACCTCAAACAGTCAGTTACAGGGAGAACACGCAATCCTCACACAGACAGTTACAGGGAGAACACGCAAAATTCAGATAGACTGTTACAAGGAGAACATGCAAACCTTACACAGACAGTGACAGGGAGAACGTGCAAACCTCACACAGTCACAGGGAAAACGTGCAAACCTCACACAGACAGTTACAGTGAGAACGTAAAAATCCTCAGGCAGACAGTTACATGGAGAACGTCCAAACCTCACGCAGTAACAGGGAGAACAAGCAAACCTCACACAGACAGTTACAGGGAGAACATGCAAAACTCACACGGACAGTTGCTGGGAATACTTGCAAACCTCACACAGACAGTTACAGGGCTAACTTGCAAACCTTAAACAGACAGTTACCGGGAGAACGTGCAAACCTCACACAGTCACAGGGAGAACATGCAAACTTCACACAGACAGTCACAGGGAGAACTTGCAACCCTAACACAAACAGTTACAGGGAGAACGTGCAATCCTCACGCAGACAGTTACAGGGAGAACAAGCATACTTCACATAGACAGTTACAGGAAGAACGTGCGAAAATCACACGGACTGTTGCTAGGAATACTTGCAAACCTCACACAGTCACAGAGGGAACGTGCAAACCTCACACAGACAGTTACAGTGAGAACGTAAAAATCATCAGACAGACAGTTACATGTAGAACGTGCAAACCTCACGCAGTTACAGGGAGAATACGCAAACCTCACACAGACAGTTACCGGGAGAACATGCAAACCTCACCCAGACAGTTACAGGGGAACGTGCAAACCTCACACAGACAATTACAGGGAGAACAAGCATACTTCACATAGACAGTTACAGGAAGAACACGCAAAACTCACACAGACAGTTACAGGGAGAACGTGCGAAAGTCACACGGACAGTTGCTAGGAATACTTGCAAACCTCACACAGTCACAGAGGGAACGTGTAAACCTCGCACAGACAGTTACAGTGAGAATGTAAAAGTCCTCACACAGACAGTTACATGGAGAACGTGTAAACCTCACACAGTTACAGGGAGAACACGCAAACCTCACACAGACAGTTACCGGGAGAACATGCAAACCTAACACAGACAGTTACAGGTAGAACACAGTAACCTCACCCAGACAGTTACAGTGAGAGCGAGCAAACCTCACACAGACTGTTACAGGGAGAACTTGCAAACCTCACACAGACAGTTTCATGGAAAATGTACAAATTTGCACGGACAGTGGCAGGTAGAACATGCAAACCTCATACAGTTACGGGGAGAATGTGCAAAACTCTCACAGAAAGTTAGAGGGTGAATGTACAAACCTTGCACAGACAGTCACGGGGAGAACGTGCAAACCTCCCATAGACAGTTAGGAGGAGAACACGCAAACCTCACGCAGACATTTACAGGGAAAACGTTGAAACCTCGCACAGACAGTTACAGGGAGAACACGCAAACTTCACATAGATAGTTACAGGGAGAACATGCAAACCTTACACAAACAGATACAGGGAGAATGTGCAAACTTCACACAGTCACAGGGAGAACGTGCAAACCTCACACAGGCACAGGGAGAACATGCAAACCTCACACAGACAGACACAGGGAGAACGTACAACCTCACACAAACAGTTACATGGAAATCGTGCAAACCTCACACAGGCAGTTACTGGGAGAACGTTGAAACCTCACACAGGCAGTTACTGGGAGAATGTGCAAACCTCACACAGATATTTACAGGGAGAACGCGCAAATTTTACATTTACAGTTACAGGGAGAACGCAAAACTCCTCAGACAGACAGTTAAAGGGAGAACGTGCAAACCTCACACAGACTGTTACAGGGAGAACATGCAAACCTAACACAGACAGTTACAGAGAGAAGTCGCAAACTTCACATTTATAGTTACAGGGAGAACGTAAAAATCTTCAGAGAGACAGTTACAGGGAGAACGTGCAAACCTCATACTGTTACAGGGCGAACACACAATTCTACACAGACAGTTACAGGGAGAACATGCAAACTTCACCCAGACAGTTACAGGTAGAACACAGCAACCTCACCCAGACTGTTAAAGCGAGAGCGTGCAAACCTCACACAGACAGTTACAGGGAGAACTTGCAAACCTCACACAGACAGTCACAGGGAGAACGTGCAACCCTCACACAAACATTTACAGGGAGAACGTGCAATCCTCACGCAGACAGTTACAGGGAGAACAAGCATACTTCACATAGACAGTTACAGGAAGAACACGCAAAACTCACACATACAGTTACAGGGAGAACGTGCGAAAATCACACGGACTGTTGCTAGGAATACTTGCAAACCTCACACAGTCACAGAGGGAACGTGCAAACCTCACACAGACAGTTACAGTGAGAATGTAAAAATCCTCAGACAGACAGTTACATGTAGAACGTGCAAACCACACGCAGTTGCAGGGAGAACACGCAAACCTCACACAGACAGTTACCGGGAGAACATGCAAACCTCACCCAGACAGTTACAGGGGAACGTGCAAACCTCACACAGACAATTACAGGGAGAACAAGCATAATTCACATAGACAGTTACAGGAAGAACACGCAAAACTCACACAGACAGTTACAGGGAGAACGTGCGAAACTCACACGGACAGTTGCTAGGAATACTTGCAAACCTCACACAGTCACAGAGGGAACGTGTAAACCTCGCACAGACAGTTACCGGGAGAACATGCAAACCTCACCCAGACAGTTACAGCGAGAAAATGCAAACCTCACACTGATGCAGGGAGAAAGTGTGAACATCACACGGATTGTTCCAGTGAGAATGTGCAAACCTCAGAGAGACTGTTACAGGGAGAACGTGCAAACCTCCCACAGACAGTTATAGTGAGATCATAAAAATCCTCAGATAGACAGTTACAGGGAGAACGTGCAAACCTCACACAGACAGTTACAGGGAGAAAAAGCAAACTTCACATAGACAGTTACAGGAAGAACACGCAAAACTCACACAGACAGTTAGAGGGAGAACGTGCGAAACTCACACGGACAGTTGCTAGGAATACTTGCAAACCTCACACAGTCACCGAGGGAACGTGTAAACCTCACACAGACAGTTGCAGTGAGAATGTAAAAGTCCTCAGACAGACAGTAACATGTAGAACGTGCAAAGCTCACACAGTTACAGGGAGAACACGCAAACCTCACACAGACAGTTGCACGGAGAACATGCAAACCTCACATAGACAGATGTTGGGAATACTTGCAACCCTCACACAGACAGTTACAGGGAGAATGTGCAAACCTCACACTGATGGAGGGAGAACGTGTGAACATCACACGGATTGTTAAAGTGAGAACATGCAAACCTCACCCAGACAGTTACAGGGGAACGTGCAAACCTCACACATACAGTTACAGGGAGAACGTGCAAACCTCACACAGACAGTTGCACAGAGAACATGCAAACCTCAGACAGTTGCTGGGAATACGTGCAACCCTCACACAGACAGTTACAGGGAGAATGTGCAAACCTCACACTGATGCAGGGAGAACGTATGAACATCACACGGATTGTTAAAGTGAGAATGTGCAAACCTCACACTGATGCAGGGAGAACGTATGAACATCACACGGATTGTTAAAGTGAGAATGTGCAAACCTCACACTGATGCAGGGAGAACGTATGAACATCACACGGATTGTTAAAGTGAGAATGTGCAAACCTCACACAGACAGTTACAGTGAGAACATAAAAATCCTCAGTCAGACAGTTGCAGGGAGAACATGTCAACATCACCCAGAGAGTTGCATGGAGAACGTGCAAACCTCACACAGACAGTTACAGGAAGAACGTGCAAACTTCACATTTACAGTTACAGGGAGAACGTAAAAATCCTCAGACAGACAGTTACAGGGAGAACACCCAAACCTCACTCAGCCAATTACTGGGAGAACTTGCAAACCTCGAACAGTCAGTTACAGGGAGAACACGCAATCCTCACACAGAGAGTTACAGGGAGAACACGCAAACCTTACACAGACAGTGAGAGGGAGAACGTGCAAACCTCACCCAGTCACAGGGAGGATGTGCAAACCTCACACAGACAGTTAAAGTGAGAACGTAAAAATCCTCAGACAGACAGTTACATGGAGAACGCCCAAACCTCACGCAGTTACAGGGAGAACAAGCAAACCTCACACAGACAGTTACAGGGAGAATATGCAAAACTCACACGGACAGTTGCTGGGAATACTTGCAAACCTCACACAGACAGTTACAGGGCTAACTTGCAAACCTTAAACAGACAGTTACCGGGAGAACGTGCAAACCTCACACAGTCACAGGGAGAACATGCAAACCTCACACAGACAGTCACAGGGAGAACGTGCAACCCTCACACAAACAGTTACAGGGAGAACGTGCAATCCTCACGCAGACAGTTACAGGGAGAACAAGCATACTTCACATAGACAGTTACAGGAAGAACACTCAAAACTCACACAGACAGTTACAGGGAGAACATGCGAAAATCACACGGACTGTTGCTAGGAATACATGCAAACCTCACACAGTCACAGAGGGAACGTGTAAACCTCACACAGACAGTTACAGTGAGAATGTAAAAGTCCTCAGACAGACAGTTACATGGAGAACGTGTAAACCTCACACAGTTACAGGGAGAACACGCAAAACTCACACAGACAGTTACCGGGAGAACATGCAAACCTCACCCAGACAGTTACAGGGGAACGTGCAAACCTCACACAGACTGTTACAGGGAGAACAAGCAAACTTCACATAGACAGTTACAGGTAGAACACGCAAAACTCACACAGACAGTTGCAGGGAGAACGTGCGAAACTCACACGGACAGTTGCTAGGAATACTTGCAAACCTCACACAGTCACAGAGGGAACGTGTAAACCTCGCACAGACAGTTACACTGAGAATGTAAAAATCCTCAGACAGACAATTACTTGGAGAACATGTAAACCTCACACAGTTACAGGGAGAACACGCAAACCTGACACAGACAGTTACCGGGAGAACATGCAAACCTCACACAGACAGTTACAGGGGAACGTGCAAACCTCACACATACAGTTACAGGGAGAACGTGCAAACCTCACACAGACAGTTGCACGGAGAACTTGCAAACCTCACACGAACACTTACAGGGAGAACAAGCAAACTTCACATAGACAGTTACATGAGGAGCACGCAAACCTCACACAGACAGTTACAGGGAGAACGTGTGAATCTCACACGGACAGTTGCTGGGAATACTTGCAACCCTCACACAGACAGTTACAGCGAGAACGTGCAAACCTCACACTGATGCAGGGAGAAAGTGTGAACATCACACGGATTGTTACAGTGAGAATGTGCAAACCTCACACAGACTGTTACAGGGAGAACGTGCAAACCTCCCACAGACAGTTATAGTGAGATCATAAAAATCCTCAGATAGACAGTTACAGGGAGAACGTGCAAACCCACACAGACAGCTACAGGGAGAAAAAGAAAACTTCACATAGACAGTTACAGGAAGAACACGCAAAACTCACACAGACTGTTACAGGGAGAACGTGCGAAACTCACACGGACAGTTGCTAGGAATACTTGCAAACCTCACACAGTCACCGAGGGAACGTGTAAACCTCACACAGACATTTGCAGTGAGAATGTAAAAGTCCTCAGACAGAGAGTTACATGTAGAACGTGCAAAGTTCACACAGTTAAAGGGAGAACACACAAACCTCACACAGACAGTTACCGGGAGAACATGCAAACCTCACCCAGACAGTTACAGGGAGAAAGTGCAAACCTCACACAGACAGTTGCACGGAGCACATGAAAACCTCACATAGACAGTTGTTGGGAATACTTGCAACCCTCACACAGACTGTTAAAGGGAGAATGTGCAAACCTCACACTGATGCTGGGAGAACGTGTGAACATCACACGGATTGTTAAAGTGAGAATGTGCAAACCTCACACAGACTGTTACATGGAGAAAGTGCAAACCTCACACAGACAGTTACAGGAAGAACGTGCAAACTTCACATTTACAGTTACAGGGAGAACGTGCAAACCTCACACAGTTACAGGGAGAACACGCAAACCTCACACAGACAGTTACCGGGAGAACATGCAAACCTCACCCAGACAGTTACAGGGGAACGTGCAAACCTCACACAGACAGTTACAGGGAGAACAAGCAAACTTCACATAGACAGTTACAGGTAGAACACGCAAAACTCACACAGACAGTTACAGGGGAACGTGCAAACCTCACACAGACAGTTACAGGGAGAACAAGCAAACTTCACATAGACAGTTACAGGTAGAACACGCAAAACTCACACAGACAGTTACAGGGAGAACATGCAAACCTCACCCAGACAGTTACAGGGAGAAAGTGCAAACCTCACACAGACAGTTGCACGGAGCACATGAAAAGCTCACATAGACAGTTGTTGGGAATACTTGCAACCCTCACACAGACTGTTAAAGGGAGAATGTGCAAACCTCACACTGATGCTGGGAGAACGTGTGAACATCACACGGATTGTTAAAGTGAGAATGTGCAAACCTCACACAGACTGTTACATGGAGAAAGTGCAAACCTCACACAGACAGTTACAGGAAGAACGTGCAAACTTCACATTTACAGTTACAGGGAGAACGTGCAACCCTCGCACAGTTACAGGGAGAACACACAAACCTCACACAGACAGTTACCGGGAGAACATGCAAACCTCACCCAGACAGTTACAGGGGAACGTGCAAACCTCACACAGACAGTTACAGGGAGAACAAGCAAACTTCACATAGACAGTTACAGGTAGAACACGCAAAACTCACACAGACAGTTACAGGGAGAACGTGCGAAACTCACACGGACAGTTGCTAGGAATACTTGCAAACCTCACACAGTCACAGAGGGAACGTGTAAACCTCGCACAGACAGTTACAGTGAGAATGTAAAAATCCTCAGACAGACAATTACTTGGAGAACATGTAAAACTCACACAGTTACAGGGAGAACACGGAAACCTCACACAGACAGTTACCGGGAGAACATGCAAACCTCACAGAGACAGTTACAGGGAAACGTGCAAACCTCACACATACAGTTACAGGGAGAACGTGCAAACCTCACACAGACAGTTGCACGGAGAACTTGCAAACCTCACACAAACACTTACAGGGAGAACAAGCAAACTTCACATAGACAGTTACATGAGGAGCACGCAAACCTCACACAGACAGTTACAGGGAGAACGTGTGAATCTCACACGGACAGTTGCTGGGAATACTTGCAACCCTCACACAGACAGTTACAGCGAGAACGTGCAAACCTCACACTGATGCAGGGAGAAAGTGTGAACATCACACGGATTGTTACAGTGAGAATGTGCAAACCTCACACAGACTGTTACAGGGAGAACGTGCAAACCTCCCACAGACAGTTATAGTGAGATCATAAAAATCCTCAGATAGACAGTTACAGGGAGAACGTGCAAACCCACACAGACAGTTACAGGGAGAAAAAGCAAACTTCACATAGACAGTTACAGGAAGAACACGCAAAACTCACACAGACAGTTACAGGGAGAACGTGCGAAACTCACACGGACAGTTGCTAGGAATACTTGCAAACCTCACACAGTCACCGAGGGAACGTGTAAACCTCACACAGACATTTGCAGTGAGAATGTAAAAGTCCTCAGACAGAGAGTTACATGTAGAACGTGCAAAGTTCACACAGTTAAAGGGAGAACACACAAACCTCACACAGACAGTTACCGGGAGAACATGCAAACCTCACCCAGACAGTTACAGGGAGAACGTGCAAACCTCACACAGACAGTTGCACAGAGAACATGCAAACCTCACATAGACAGTTGCTGGGAATACGTGCAACCCTCACACAGACAGTTACAGGGAGAATGTGCAAACCTCACACTGATGCAGGGAGAACGTATGAACATCACACGGATTGTTAAAGTGAGAATGTGCAAACCTCACACTGATGCAGGGAGAACGTATGAACATCACACGGATTGTTAAAGTGAGAATGTGCAAACCTCACACTGATGCAGGGAGAACGTATGAACATCACACGGATTGTTAAAGTGAGAATGTGCAAACCTCACACAGACAGTTACAGTGAGAACATAAAAATCCTCAGTCAGACAGTTGCAGGGAGAACATGTCAACATCACCCAGAGAGTTGCATGGAGAACGTGCAAACCTCACACAGACAGTTACAGGAAGAACGTGCAAACTTCACATTTACAGTTACAGGGAGAACGTAAAAATCCTCAGACAGACAGTTACAGGGAGAACACCCAAACCTCACTCAGCCAATTACTGGGAGAACTTGCAAACCTCGAACAGTCAGTTACAGGGAGAACACGCAATCCTCACACAGAGAGTTACAGGGAGAACACGCAAACCTTACACAGACAGTGAGAGGGAGAACGTGCAAACCTCACCCAGTCACAGGGAGGATGTGCAAACCTCACACAGACAGTTAAAGTGAGAACGTAAAAATCCTCAGACAGACAGTTACATGGAGAACGCCCAAACCTCACGCAGTTACAGGGAGAACAAGCAAACCTCACACAGACAGTTACAGGGAGAATATGCAAAACTCACACGGACAGTTGCTGGGAATACTTGCAAACCTCACACAGACAGTTACAGGGCTAACTTGCAAACCTTAAACAGACAGTTACCGGGAGAACGTGCAAACCTCACACAGTCACAGGGAGAACATGCAAACCTCACACAGACAGTCACAGGGAGAACGTGCAACCCTCACACAAACAGTTACAGGGAGAACGTGCAATCCTCACGCAGACAGTTACAGGGAGAACAAGCATACTTCACATAGACAGTTACAGGAAGAACACTCAAAACTCACACAGACAGTTACAGGGAGAACATGCGAAAATCACACGGACTGTTGCTAGGAATACATGCAAACCTCACACAGTCACAGAGGGAACGTGTAAACCTCACACAGACAGTTACAGTGAGAATGTAAAAGTCCTCAGACAGACAGTTACATGGAGAACGTGTAAACCTCACACAGTTACAGGGAGAACACGCAAAACTCACACAGACAGTTACCGGGAGAACATGCAAACCTCACCCAGACAGTTACAGGGGAACGTGCAAACCTCACACAGACTGTTACAGGGAGAACAAGCAAACTTCACATAGACAGTTACAGGTAGAACACGCAAAACTCACACAGACAGTTGCAGGGAGAACGTGCGAAACTCACACGGACAGTTGCTAGGAATACTTGCAAACCTCACACAGTCACAGAGGGAACGTGTAAACCTCGCACAGACAGTTACACTGAGAATGTAAAAATCCTCAGACAGACAATTACTTGGAGAACATGTAAACCTCACACAGTTACAGGGAGAACACGCAAACCTGACACAGACAGTTACCGGGAGAACATGCAAACCTCACACAGACAGTTACAGGGGAACGTGCAAACCTCACACATACAGTTACAGGGAGAACGTGCAAACCTCACACAGACAGTTGCACGGAGAACTTGCAAACCTCACACGAACACTTACAGGGAGAACAAGCAAACTTCACATAGACAGTTACATGAGGAGCACGCAAACCTCACACAGACAGTTACAGGGAGAACGTGTGAATCTCACACGGACAGTTGCTGGGAATACTTGCAACCCTCACACAGACAGTTACAGCGAGAACGTGCAAACCTCACACTGATGCAGGGAGAAAGTGTGAACATCACACGGATTGTTACAGTGAGAATGTGCAAACCTCACACAGACTGTTACAGGGAGAACGTGCAAACCTCCCACAGACAGTTATAGTGAGATCATAAAAATCCTCAGATAGACAGTTACAGGGAGAACGTGCAAACCCACACAGACAGCTACAGGGAGAAAAAGAAAACTTCACATAGACAGTTACAGGAAGAACACGCAAAACTCACACAGACTGTTACAGGGAGAACGTGCGAAACTCACACGGACAGTTGCTAGGAATACTTGCAAACCTCACACAGTCACCGAGGGAACGTGTAAACCTCACACAGACATTTGCAGTGAGAATGTAAAAGTCCTCAGACAGAGAGTTACATGTAGAACGTGCAAAGTTCACACAGTTAAAGGGAGAACACACAAACCTCACACAGACAGTTACCGGGAGAACATGCAAACCTCACCCAGACAGTTACAGGGAGAAAGTGCAAACCTCACACAGACAGTTGCACGGAGCACATGAAAACCTCACATAGACAGTTGTTGGGAATACTTGCAACCCTCACACAGACTGTTAAAGGGAGAATGTGCAAACCTCACACTGATGCTGGGAGAACGTGTGAACATCACACGGATTGTTAAAGTGAGAATGTGCAAACCTCACACAGACTGTTACATGGAGAAAGTGCAAACCTCACACAGACAGTTACAGGAAGAACGTGCAAACTTCACATTTACAGTTACAGGGAGAACGTGCAAACCTCACACAGTTACAGGGAGAACACGCAAACCTCACACAGACAGTTACCGGGAGAACATGCAAACCTCACCCAGACAGTTACAGGGGAACGTGCAAACCTCACACAGACAGTTACAGGGAGAACAAGCAAACTTCACATAGACAGTTACAGGTAGAACACGCAAAACTCACACAGACAGTTACAGGGGAACGTGCAAACCTCACACAGACAGTTACAGGGAGAACAAGCAAACTTCACATAGACAGTTACAGGTAGAACACGCAAAACTCACACAGACAGTTACAGGGAGAACATGCAAACCTCACCCAGACAGTTACAGGGAGAAAGTGCAAACCTCACACAGACAGTTGCACGGAGCACATGAAAAGCTCACATAGACAGTTGTTGGGAATACTTGCAACCCTCACACAGACTGTTAAAGGGAGAATGTGCAAACCTCACACTGATGCTGGGAGAACGTGTGAACATCACACGGATTGTTAAAGTGAGAATGTGCAAACCTCACACAGACTGTTACATGGAGAAAGTGCAAACCTCACACAGACAGTTACAGGAAGAACGTGCAAACTTCACATTTACAGTTACAGGGAGAACGTGCAACCCTCGCACAGTTACAGGGAGAACACACAAACCTCACACAGACAGTTACCGGGAGAACATGCAAACCTCACCCAGACAGTTACAGGGGAACGTGCAAACCTCACACAGACAGTTACAGGGAGAACAAGCAAACTTCACATAGACAGTTACAGGTAGAACACGCAAAACTCACACAGACAGTTACAGGGAGAACGTGCGAAACTCACACGGACAGTTGCTAGGAATACTTGCAAACCTCACACAGTCACAGAGGGAACGTGTAAACCTCGCACAGACAGTTACAGTGAGAATGTAAAAATCCTCAGACAGACAATTACTTGGAGAACATGTAAAACTCACACAGTTACAGGGAGAACACGGAAACCTCACACAGACAGTTACCGGGAGAACATGCAAACCTCACAGAGACAGTTACAGGGAAACGTGCAAACCTCACACATACAGTTACAGGGAGAACGTGCAAACCTCACACAGACAGTTGCACGGAGAACTTGCAAACCTCACACAAACACTTACAGGGAGAACAAGCAAACTTCACATAGACAGTTACATGAGGAGCACGCAAACCTCACACAGACAGTTACAGGGAGAACGTGTGAATCTCACACGGACAGTTGCTGGGAATACTTGCAACCCTCACACAGACAGTTACAGCGAGAACGTGCAAACCTCACACTGATGCAGGGAGAAAGTGTGAACATCACACGGATTGTTACAGTGAGAATGTGCAAACCTCACACAGACTGTTACAGGGAGAACGTGCAAACCTCCCACAGACAGTTATAGTGAGATCATAAAAATCCTCAGATAGACAGTTACAGGGAGAACGTGCAAACCCACACAGACAGTTACAGGGAGAAAAAGCAAACTTCACATAGACAGTTACAGGAAGAACACGCAAAACTCACACAGACAGTTACAGGGAGAACGTGCGAAACTCACACGGACAGTTGCTAGGAATACTTGCAAACCTCACACAGTCACCGAGGGAACGTGTAAACCTCACACAGACATTTGCAGTGAGAATGTAAAAGTCCTCAGACAGAGAGTTACATATGGAACGTGCAAAGTTCACACAGTTAAAGGGAGAACACACAAACCTCACACAGACAGTTACCGGGAGAACATGCAAACCTCACCCAGACAGTTACAGGGAGAAAGTGCAAACCTCACACAGACAGTTGCACGGAGCACATGAAAACCTCACATAGACAGTTGTTGGGAATACTTGCAACCTTCACACAGACTGTTAAAGGGAGAATGTGCAAACTTCACACTGATGCTGGGAGAACGTGTGAACATCACACGGATTGTTAAAGTGAGAATGTGCAAACCTCACACAGACTGTTACATGGAGAAAGTGCAAACCTCACACAGACAGTTACAGGAAGAACGTGCAAACTTCACATTTACAGTTACAGGGAGAACGTGCAAACCTCACACAGTTACAGGGAGAACACGCAAACCTCACACAGACAGTTACCGGGAGAACATGCAAACCTCACCCAGACAGTTACAGGGGAACGTGCAAACCTCACACAGACAGTTACAGGGAAAACAAGCAAACTTCACATATACAGTTACAGGTAGAACACGCAAAACTCACACAGACAGTTACAGGGAGAACGTGCGAAACTCACACGGACAGTTGCTAGGAATACTTGCAAACCTCACACAGTCACAGAGGGAACGTGTAAACCTCGCACAGACAGTTACAGTGAGAATGTAAAAATCCTCAGACAGACAATTACTTGGAGAACATGTAAACCTCACACAGTTACAGGGAGAACACGGAAACCTCACACAGACAGTTACCGGGAGAACATGCAAACCTCACAGAGACAGTTACAGGGGAACGTGGAAACCTCACACATACAGTTACAGGGAGAACGTGCAAACCTCACACAGACAGTTGCACGGAGAACTTGCAAACCTCACACAAACACTTACAGGGAGAACAAGCAAACTTCACATAGACAGTTACATGAGGAGCACGCAAACCTCACACAGACTGGTACAGGGAGAACGTGTGAATCTCACTCGGACAGTTGCTGGGAATACTTGCAACCCTCACACAGACAGTTACAGCGAGAACGTGCAAACCTCACACTGATGCAGGGAGAAAGTGTGAACATCACACGGATTGTTACAGTGAGAATGTGCAAACCTCACTCAGACTGTTACAGGGAGAACGTGGAAACCTCCCCCAGACAGTTATAGTGAGATCATAAAAATCCTCAGATAGACAGTTACAGGGAGAACGTGCAAACCCACACAGACAGTTACAGGGAAAAAAAGCAAACTTCACAGAGACAGTTACAGGAAGAACACGCAAAACTCACACAGACAGTTACAGGGAGAACGTGCGAAACTCACACGGACAGTTGCTAGGAATACTTGCAAACCTCACACAGTCACCGAGGGAACGTGTAAACCTCACACAGACATTTGCAGTGAGAATGTAAAAGTCCTCAGACACAGAGTTACATGTAGAACGTGCAAAGTTCACACAGTTAAAGGGAGAACACAGAAACCTCACACAGACAGTTACCGGGAGAACATGCAAACCTCACGCAGACAGTTACAGGGAGAACGTGCAAACCTCACACAGACAGTTGCACGGAGCACATGAAAACCTCACATAGACAGTTGTTGGGAATACTTGCAATCCTCACACAGACTGTTACAGGGAGAATGTGCAAACCTCACACTGATGCTGGGAGAACGTGTGAACATCACACGGATTGTTAAAGTGAGAATGTGCAAACCTCACACAGACTGTTACATGGAGAAAGTGCAAACCTCACACAGACAGTTACAGGAAGAACGTGCAAACTTCACATTTACAGTTACAGGGAGAACGTGCAAACCTCACCCAGACAGTTACAGGGGAACGTGCAAACCTCACACAGACATTTACAGGGAGAACAAGCATACTTCACATAGACGGTTACAGGAAGAACACGAAAAACTCACACAGACAGTTACAGGGAGAACGTGCGAAACTCACACGGACAGTTGCTAGGAAAACTTGCAAACCTCACATAGTCACAGAGGGAACGTGTAAACCACACACAGACAGTTACAGTGAGAATGTAAAAGTCCTCAGACAGACAGTTACATGGAGAACCTGCAAACCTCACACAGTTACAGGGAGAACACACAAACCTCACACAGACAGTTACCGGGAGAACATGCAAACCTCACCCAGACAGTTAATGGGGAACGTGGAAACCTCACACAGACAGTTACTGGTAGAACAAGCATACTTCACATAGACAGTTACAGGAAGAAAACACAAAACTCACACAGACAGTTACAGGGAGAACGTGCGAAACTCACACGGACAGTTGCTAGGAATACTTGCAAACCTCACACAGTCCCAGAGGGAACGTGTAAACCTCACACAGACAGTTACAGTGAGAATGTATAAGTCCTCAGACAGACAGTTACATGGAGAATGTGCAAACCTCACACAGTTACAGGGAGAACACGCAAACCTCACACAGACAGTTACTGGGAGAACATGCAAACCTTACCCAGACAGTTACAGGGGAACGTGCAAACCTCACACAGACAGTTACAGGGAGCACAAGCATACTTCACATAGGCAGTTACAGGAAGAACACGCAAAACTCACACAGACAGTTACAGGGAGAACGTGCGAAACTCACACGGACAGTTGCTAGGAATACTTGCAAACCTCACACAGTCACCGAGGGAACGTGTAAACCTCACACAGACATTTGCAGTGAGAATGTAAAAGTCCTCAGACAGAGAGTTACATATGGAACGTGCAAAGTTCACACAGTTAAAGGGAGAACACACAAACCTCACACAGACAGTTACCGGGAGAACATGCAAACCTCACCCAGACAGTTACAGGGAGAAAGTGCAAACCTCACACAGACAGTTGCACGGAGCACATGAAAACCTCACATAGACAGTTGTTGGGAATACTTGCAACCTTCACACAGACTGTTAAAGGGAGAATGTGCAAACTTCACACTGATGCTGGGAGAACGTGTGAACATCACACGGATTGTTAAAGTGAGAATGTGCAAACCTCACACAGACTGTTACATGGAGAAAGTGCAAACCTCACACAGACAGTTACAGGAAGAACGTGCAAACTTCACATTTACAGTTACAGGGAGAACGTGCAAACCTCACACAGTTACAGGGAGAACACGCAAACCTCACACAGACAGTTACCGGGAGAACATGCAAACCTCACCCAGACAGTTACAGGGGAACGTGCAAACCTCACACAGACAGTTACAGGGAAAACAAGCAAACTTCACATATACAGTTACAGGTAGAACACGCAAAACTCACACAGACAGTTACAGGGAGAACGTGCGAAACTCACACGGACAGTTGCTAGGAATACTTGCAAACCTCACACAGTCACAGAGGGAACGTGTAAACCTCGCACAGACAGTTACAGTGAGAATGTAAAAATCCTCAGACAGACAATTACTTGGAGAACATGTAAACCTCACACAGTTACAGGGAGAACACGGAAACCTCACACAGACAGTTACCGGGAGAACATGCAAACCTCACAGAGACAGTTACAGGGGAACGTGGAAACCTCACACATACAGTTACAGGGAGAACGTGCAAACCTCACACAGACAGTTGCACGGAGAACTTGCAAACCTCACACAAACACTTACAGGGAGAACAAGCAAACTTCACATAGACAGTTACATGAGGAGCACGCAAACCTCACACAGACTGGTACAGGGAGAACGTGTGAATCTCACTCGGACAGTTGCTGGGAATACTTGCAACCCTCACACAGACAGTTACAGCGAGAACGTGCAAACCTCACACTGATGCAGGGAGAAAGTGTGAACATCACACGGATTGTTACAGTGAGAATGTGCAAACCTCACTCAGACTGTTACAGGGAGAACGTGGAAACCTCCCCCAGACAGTTATAGTGAGATCATAAAAATCCTCAGATAGACAGTTACAGGGAGAACGTGCAAACCCACACAGACAGTTACAGGGAAAAAAAGCAAACTTCACAGAGACAGTTACAGGAAGAACACGCAAAACTCACACAGACAGTTACAGGGAGAACGTGCGAAACTCACACGGACAGTTGCTAGGAATACTTGCAAACCTCACACAGTCACCGAGGGAACGTGTAAACCTCACACAGACATTTGCAGTGAGAATGTAAAAGTCCTCAGACACAGAGTTACATGTAGAACGTGCAAAGTTCACACAGTTAAAGGGAGAACACAGAAACCTCACACAGACAGTTACCGGGAGAACATGCAAACCTCACGCAGACAGTTACAGGGAGAACGTGCAAACCTCACACAGACAGTTGCACGGAGCACATGAAAACCTCACATAGACAGTTGTTGGGAATACTTGCAATCCTCACACAGACTGTTACAGGGAGAATGTGCAAACCTCACACTGATGCTGGGAGAACGTGTGAACATCACACGGATTGTTAAAGTGAGAATGTGCAAACCTCACACAGACTGTTACATGGAGAAAGTGCAAACCTCACACAGACAGTTACAGGAAGAACGTGCAAACTTCACATTTACAGTTACAGGGAGAACGTGCAAACCTCACCCAGACAGTTACAGGGGAACGTGCAAACCTCACACAGACATTTACAGGGAGAACAAGCATACTTCACATAGACGGTTACAGGAAGAACACGAAAAACTCACACAGACAGTTACAGGGAGAACGTGCGAAACTCACACGGACAGTTGCTAGGAAAACTTGCAAACCTCACATAGTCACAGAGGGAACGTGTAAACCACACACAGACAGTTACAGTGAGAATGTAAAAGTCCTCAGACAGACAGTTACATGGAGAACCTGCAAACCTCACACAGTTACAGGGAGAACACACAAACCTCACACAGACAGTTACCGGGAGAACATGCAAACCTCACCCAGACAGTTAATGGGGAACGTGGAAACCTCACACAGACAGTTACTGGTAGAACAAGCATACTTCACATAGACAGTTACAGGAAGAAAACACAAAACTCACACAGACAGTTACAGGGAGAACGTGCGAAACTCACACGGACAGTTGCTAGGAATACTTGCAAACCTCACACAGTCCCAGAGGGAACGTGTAAACCTCACACAGACAGTTACAGTGAGAATGTATAAGTCCTCAGACAGACAGTTACATGGAGAATGTGCAAACCTCACACAGTTACAGGGAGAACACGCAAACCTCACACAGACAGTTACTGGGAGAACATGCAAACCTTACCCAGACAGTTACAGGGGAACGTGCAAACCTCACACAGACAGTTACAGGGAGCACAAGCATACTTCACATAGGCAGTTACAGGAAGAACACGCAAAACTCACACAGACAGTTAGAGGGAGAACGTGCGAAACTCACAAGGACAGTTGCTAGGAATACTTGCAAACCTCACACAGTCACCGAGGGAACGTGTAAACCTCACACAGACAGTTACAGGGAGCACAAGCATTCTTCACATAAGCAGTTACAGGAAGAACACGCAAAACTCACACAGGCAGTTAGAGGGAGAACGTGCGAAACTCACAAGGACAGTTGCTAGGAATACTTGCAAACCTCACACAGTCACCGAGGGAACGTGTAAACCTCACACAGACAGTTGGAGTGAGAATTTAAAAGTCCTCAGACAGACAGTTACATGTAGAACATGCAAAGCTCACACAGTTACAGGGAGAACACGCAAACCTCACACAAACAGTTACAGGAAGAACACGCAAACCTCACCCAGACAGTTACAGGGAGAACGTGCAAACCTCGCACAGTTACAGCAAGAACATGCAAACCTCACACAGACAGTTAGCGGGAGAACATGCAAACCTCACCTAGACAGTTACAGGGGAACGTGCAAACTCACACATACAGTTACAGGGAGAACTTGCATACCTCACACAGACAGTTGCACGGAGAACATGCAAACCTCACATAGACAGTTGCTGGGAATACATGCAACCCTCACACAGACAGTTACAGGGAGAATGTTCAAACCTCACACTGATGCAGGGAGAACGAATAAACATTACACGGATTGTTAAAGTGAGAATGTGCAAACCGCACACTGATGCAGGGAGAACATATGAACATCACACGGATTGTTAAAGTGAGAATGTGCAAACCTCACACAGACAGTTACAGTGAGAACATAAAAATCCTCAGACAGACAGTTACAGGGAGAACATGTAAACATCACCCAGAGAGTTACATGGAGAACGTGCAAACCTCGAACAGTCAGTTACAGGGAGAACACGCAATCCTCACACAGAGAGCTACAGGGAGAACACGCAAACCTTACACAGACAGTGAGAGGGAGAACGTGCAAACCTCACACTGTCACAGGGAGGATGTGCAAACCTCACACAGACAGTTAAGGTGAGAACGTAAAAATCCTCACACATACAGTTATAGGGAGAACGTGCAAACCTCACACAAACAGTTACAGGGAGAACAAGCAAACTTCACATAGACAGTTACATGAGGAGCACGCAAACCTCACACAGACAGTTACAGGGAGAACGTGTGAATCTCACACGGACAGTTGCTGGGAATACTTGCAACCCTCACACAGACAGTTACAGCGAGAACGTGCAAACCTCACACTGATGCAGGGAGAAAGTGTGAACATCACACGGATTGTTACAGTGAGAATGTGCAAACCTCACACAGACTGTTACAGGGAGAACGTGCAAACCTCCCACAGACAGTTATAGTGAGATCATAAAAATCCTCAGATAGACAGTTACAGGGAGAACGTGCAAACCCACACAGACAGTTACAGGGAGAAAAAGCAAACTTCACATAGACAGTTACAGGAAGAACACGCAAAACTCACACAGACAGTTACAGGGAGAACGTGCGAAACTCACACGGACAGTTGCTAGGAATACTTGCAAACCTCACACAGTCACCGAGGGAACGTGTAAACCTCACACAGACATTTGCAGTGAGAATGTAAAAGTCCTCAGACAGAGAGTTACATGTAGAACGTGCAAAGTTCACACAGTTAAAGGGAGAACACACAAACCTCACACAGACAGTTACCGGGAGAACATGCAAACCTCACCCAGACAGTTACAGGGAGAACGTGCAAACCTCACACAGACAGTTGCACAGAGAACATGCAAACCTCACATAGACAGTTGCTGGGAATACGTGCAACCCTCACACAGACAGTTACAGGGAGAATGTGCAAACCTCACACTGATGCAGGGAGAACGTGTGAACATCACACGGATTGTTAAAGTGAGAATGTGCAAACATAACACAGACTGGTACATGGAGAAAGTGCAAACCTCACACAGACAGTTACAGGGAGAACGTGCAAACCTGACGCAGACAGTTACCGGGAGAACATGCAAACCTCACCCAGACAGTTACAGGGGAACGTGCAAACCTCACACAGACAGTTACAGGGAGAACAAGCATACTTCACATAGACGGTTACAGGAAGAACACAAAAAACTCACACAGACAGTTACAGGGAGAACGTGCGAAACTCACACGGACAGTTGCTAGGAATACTTGCAAACCTCACATAGTCACAGAGGGAACGTGTAAACCTCACACAGACAGTAACAGTGAGAATGTAAAAGTCCTCAGACAGACAGGTACATGGAGAACGTGCAAACCTCACGCAGTTACAGGGAGAACACGCAAACCTCACACAGACAGTTACATGGAGAACGTGCAAACCTCGCACAGTTACAGCAAGAACATGCAAACCTCACACAGACAGTTAGCGGGAGAACATGCAAACCTCACCCAGACAGTTACAGGGGAACGTGCAAACTCACACATACAGTTACAGGGAGAACGTGCATACGTCACACAGACAGTTGCACGGAGAACATGCAAACCTCACATAGACAGTTGCTGGGAATACGTGCAACCCTCACACAGACAGTTACAGGGAGAATGTGCAAACCTCACACTGATGCAGGGAGAACGAATGAACATCACACGGATTGTTAAAGTGAGAATGTGCAAACCTCACACTGATGCAGGGAGAACATATGAACATCACACGGATTGTTAAAGTGAGAATGTGCAAACCTCACACAGACAGTTACAGTGAGAACATAAAAATCCTCAGACAGACAGTTACAGGGAGAACATGTAAACATCACCAAGAGAGTTACATGGAGAACGTGCAAACCTCGAACAGTCAGTTACAGGGAGAACACGCAATCCTCACACAGAGAGTTACAGGGAGAACACGCAAACCTTACACAGACAGTGAGAGGGAGAACGTGCAAACCTCACACTCTCACAGGAAGGATCTGCAAACCTCACACAGACAGTTACAGTGAGAACGTAAAAATCCTCAGACAGACAGTTACATGGAGAACGCCCAAACCTCACGCAGTTACAGGGAGAACAAACAAACCTCACACAGACAGTTACGGGGAGAACATGCAAAACTCACACGGACAGTTGCTGGGAATACTTGCAAACCTCACACAGACAGTTACAGGGCTAACTTGCAAACCTTAAACAGACAGTTACCGGGAGAACGTGCAAACCTCACACAGTCACAGGGAGAACATGCAAACCTCACCCAGACAGTTACAGGGAGAACGTGCAAACCTCACACAGACATTTGCACGGAGAACATGAAAACCTCACATAGACAGTTGCTGGGAATACTTGCAACCCTCACACAGAGAGTTACAGGGAGAATGTGCAAACCTCACACTGATGCAGGGAGAACGTGTGAACATCACACGGATTGTTAAAGTGAGAATGTGCAAACATCACACAGACTGGTACATGGAGAAAGTGCAAACCTCACACAGACAGTTACAGGAAGAACGTGCAAACTTCACATTTACAGTTACAGGGAGAACGTGCAAACCTCACGCAGACAGTTACCGGGAGAACATGCAAACCTCACCCAGACAGTAACAGGGGAACGTGCAAACCTCACACAGACAGTTACAGGGAGAACAAGCATACTTCACATAGACGGTTACAGGAAGAACACAAAAAACTCACACAGACAGTTACAGGGAGAACGTGCGAAACTCACCCAGACAGTTACAGGGGAACGTGCAAAATCACACATACAGTTACAGGGAGAACGTGCATACGTCACACAGACAGTTGCACAGAGAACATGCAAACCTCACATAGACAGTTGCTGGGAATACGTGCAACCCTCACACAGACAGTTACAGGGAGAATGTGCAAACCTCACACTGATGCAGGGAGAACGTGTGAACATCACACGGATTGTTAAAGTGAGAATGTGCAAACATAACACAGACTGGTACATGGAGAAAGTGCAAACCTCACACAGACAGTTACAGGGAGAACGTGCAAACCTGACGCAGACAGTTACCGGGAGAACATGCAAACCTCACCCAGACAGTTACAGGGGAACGTGCAAACCTCACACAGACAGTTACAGGGAGAACAAGCATACTTCACATAGACGGTTACAGGAAGAACACAAAAAACTCACACAGACAGTTACAGGGAGAACGTGCGAAACTCACACGGACAGTTGCTAGGAATACTTGCAAACCTCACATAGTCACAGAGGGAACGTGTAAACCTCACACAGACAGTAACAGTGAGAATGTAAAAGTCCTCAGACAGACAGGTACATGGAGAACGTGCAAACCTCACGCAGTTACAGGGAGAACACGCAAACCTCACACAGACAGTTACATGGAGAACGTGCAAACCTCGCACAGTTACAGCAAGAACATGCAAACCTCACACAGACAGTTAGCGGGAGAACATGCAAACCTCACCCAGACAGTTACAGGGGAACGTGCAAACTCACACATACAGTTACAGGGAGAACGTGCATTCGTCACACAGACAGTTGCACGGAGAACATGCAAACCTCACATAGACAGTTGCTGGGAATACGTGCAACCCTCACACAGACAGTTACAGGGAGAATGTGCAAACCTCACACTGATGCAGGGAGAACGAATGAACATCACACGGATTGTTAAAGTGAGAATGTGCAAACCTCACACTGATGCAGGGAGAACATATGAACATCACACGGATTGTTAAAGTGAGAATGTGCAAACCTCACACAGACAGTTACAGTGAGAACATAAAAATCCTCAGACAGACAGTTACAGGGAGAACATGTAAACATCACCAAGAGAGTTACATGGAGAACGTGCAAACCTCGAACAGTCAGTTACAGGGAGAACACGCAATCCTCACACAGAGAGTTACAGGGAGAACACACAAACCTTACACAGACAGTGAGAGGGAGAACGTGCAAACCTCACACTCTCACAGGAAGGATCTGCAAACCTCACACAGACAGTTACAGTGAGAACGTAAAAATCCTCAGACAGACAGTTACATGGAGAACGCCCAAACCTCACGCAGTTACAGGGAGAACAAACAAACCTCACACAGACAGTTACGGGGAGAACATGCAAAACTCACACGGACAGTTGCTGGGAATACTTGCAAACCTCACACAGACAATTACAGGGCTAACTTGCAAACCTTAAACAGACAGTTACCGGGAGAACGTGCAAACCTCACACAGTCACAGGGAGAACATGCAAACCTCACACAGACAGTCACAAGGAGAAAGTGCAAACCTCACACAAACAGTTACAGGGAGAACGTGCAATCCTCACGCAGACAGTTACAGGGAGAACAAGCATACTTCACATAGACAGTTACAGGAAGAACACGCAAAACTCACACAGACAGGTACAGGGAGAACGTGTGAATCTCACACGGACAGTTGCTGGGAATACTTGCAACCCTCACACAGACAGTTACAGCGAGAACGTGCAAACCTCACACTGATGCAGGGAGAAAGTGTGAACATCACACGGATTGTTACAGTGAGAATGTGCAAACCTCACACAGACTGTTACAGGGAGAACGTGGAAACCTCCCCCAGACAGTTATAGTGAGATCATAAAAATCCTCAGATAGACAGTTACAGGGAGAACGTGCAAACCCACACAGACAGTTACAGGGAGAAAAAGCAAACTTCACAGAGACAGTTACAGGAAGAACACGCAAAACTCACACAGACAGTTACAGGGAGAACGTGCGAAACTCACACGGACAGTTGCTAGGAATACTTGCAAACCTCACACAGTCACCGAGGGAACGTGTAAACCTCACACAGACATTTGCAGTGAGAATGTAGAAGTCCTCAGACACAGAGTTACATGTAGAACGTGCAAAGTTCACACAGTTAAAGGGAGAACACAGAAACCTCACACAGACAGTTACCGGGAGAACATGCAAACCTCACGCAGACAGTTACAGGGAGAACGTGCAAACCTGACGCAGACAGTTGCACGGAGCACATGAAAACCTCACATAGACAGTTGTTGGGAATACTTGCAATCCTCACACAGACTGTTACAGGGAGAATGTGCAAACCTCACACTGATGCTGGGAGAACGTGTGAACATCACACGGATTGTTAAAGTGAGAATGTGCAAACCTCACACAGACTGTTAAATGGAGAAAGTGCAAACCTCACACAGACAGTTACAGGAAGAACGTGCAAACTTCACATTTACAGTTACAGGGAGAACGTGCAAACCTCACCCAGACAGTTACAGGGGAACGTGCAAACCTCACACAGACATTTACAGGGAGAACAAGCATACTTCACATAGACGGTTACAGGAAGAACACGAAAAACTCACACAGACAGTTACAGGGAGAACGTGCGAAACTCACACGGACAGTTGCTAGGAAAACTTGCAAACCTCACATAGTCACAGAGGGAACGTGTAAACCACACACAGACAGTTACAGTGAGAATGTAAAAGTCCTCAGACAGACAGTTACATGGAGAACCTGCAAACCTCACACAGTTACAGGGAGAACACGCAAACCTCACACAGACAGTTACCGGGAGAACATGCAAACCTCACCCAGACAGTTACAGGGGAACGTGCAAACCTCACACAGACAGTTACTGGTAGAACAAGCATACTTCACATAGACAGTTACAGGAAGAAAACACAAAACTCACACAGACAGTTACAGGGAGAACGTGCGAAACTCACACGGACAGTTGCTAGGAATACTTGCAAACCTCACACAGTCCCAGAGGGAACGTGTAAACCTCACACAGACAGTTACAGTGAGAATGTATAAGTCCTCAGACAGACAGTTACATGGAGAATGTGCAAACCTCACACAGTTACAGGGAGAACACGCAAACCTCACACAGACGGTTACTGGGAGAACATGCAAACCTTACCCAGACAGCTACAGGGGAACGTGCAAACCTCACACAGACAGTTACAGGGAGCACAAGCATACTTCACATAGGCAGTTACAGGAAGAACACGCAAAACTCACACAGACAGTTAGAGGGAGAACGTGCGAAACTCACAAGGACAGTTGCTAGGAATACTTGCAAACCTCACACAGTCACCGAGGGAACGTGTAAACCTCACACAGACAGTTGGAGTGAGAATTTAAAAGTCCTCAGACAGACAGTTACATGTAGAACATGCAAAGCTCACACAGTTACAGGGAGAACACGCAAACCTCACACAAACAGTTACAGGAAGAACACGCAAACCTCACCCAGACAGTTACAGGGAGAACGTGCAAACCTCACACAGACAGTTGCACGGAGAACATGCAAACCTCACACAAACAGTTACAGGGAGAACGTGTGAATCTCACACGGACAGTTGCTGGGAATACTTGCAACCCTCACACAGAGAGTTACAGGGAGAATGTGCAAACCTCACACTGATGCAGGGAGAACGTGTGAACATCACACGGATTGTTAAAGTGAGAATGTGCAAACATCACACAGACTGGTACATGGAGAAAGTGCAAACCTCACACAGACAGTTACAGGAAGAACGTGCAAACTTCACATTTACAGTTACAGGGAGAACGTGCAAACCTCACGCAGACAGTTACCGGGAGAACATGCAAACCTCACCCAGACAGTTACAGGGGAACGTGCAAACCTCACACAGACAGTTACAGGGAGAACAAGCATACTTCACATAGACGGTTACAGGAAGAACACAAAAAACTCACACAGACAGTTACAGGGAGATCCTGCGAAACTCACACGGACAGTTGCTAGGAATACTTGCAAACCTCACATAGTCACAGAGGGAACGTGTAAACCTCACACAGACAGTAACAGTGAGAATGTAAAAGTCCTCAGACAGACAGGTACATGGAGAACGTGCAAACCTCACGCAGTTACAGGGAGAACACGCAAACGTCACACTGACAGTTACATGGAGAACGTGCAAACCTCGCACAGTTACAGCAAGAACATGCAAACCTCACACAGACAGTTAGCGGGAGAACATGCAAACCTCACCCAGACAGTTACAGGGGAACGTGCAAACTCACACATACAGTTACAGGGAGAACTTGCATACCTCACACAGACAGTTGCACGGAGAACATGCAAACCTCACATAGACAGTTGCTGGGAATACGTGCAACCCTCACACAGACAGTTACAGGGAGAATGTTCAAACCTCACACTGATGCAGGGAGAACGAATGAACATTACACGGATTGTTAAAGTGAGAATGTGCAAACCGCACACTGATGCAGGGAGAACATATGAACATCACACGGATTGTTAAAGTGAGAATGTGCAAACCTCACACAGACAGTTACAGTGAGAACATAAAAATCCTCAGACAGACAGTTACAGGGAGAACATGTAAACATCACCCAGAGAGTTACATGGAGAACGTGCAAACCTCGAACAGTCAGTTACAGGGAGAACACGCAATCCTCACACAGAGAGCTACAGGGAGAACACGCAAACCTTACACAGACAGTGAGAGGGAGAACGTGCAAACCTCACACTGTCACAGGGAGGATGTGCAAACCTCACACAGACAGTTAAGGTGAGAACGTAAAAATCCTCACACATACAATTACAGGGAGAACGTGCAAACCTCACATAGACAGTTGCACGGAGAACTTGCAAACCTCACACAAACAGTTACAGGGAGAACAAGCAAACTTCACATAGACAGTTACATGAGGAGCACGCAAACCTCACACAGACAGTTACAGGGAGAACGTGTGAATCTCACACGGACAGTTGCTGGGAATACTTGCAACCCTCACACAGACAGTTACAGCAAGAACGTGCAAACCTCACACTGATGCAGGGAGAAAGTGTGAACATCACACGGATTGTTACAGTGAGAATGTGCAAACCTCACACAGACTGTTACAGGGAGAACGTGCAAACCTCCCACAGACAGTTATAGTGAGATCATAAAAATCCTCAGATAGACAGTTACAGGGAGAACGTGCAAACCCACACAGACAGTTACAGGGAGAAAAAGCAAACTTCACATAGACAGTTACAGGAAGAACACGCAAAACTCACACAGACAGTTACAGGGAGAACGTGCGAAACTCACACGGACAGTTGCTAGGAATACTTGCAAACCTCACACAGTCACCGAGGGAACGTGTAAACCTCACACAGACATTTGCAGTGAGAATGTATAAGTCCTCAGACAGAGAGTTACATGTAGAACGTGCAAAGTTCACACAGTTAAAGGGAGAACACACAAACCTCACACAGACAGTTACCGGGAGAACATGCAAACCTCACCCAGACAGTTACAGGGAGAACGTGCAAACCTCACACAGACATTTGCACGGAGAACATGAAAACCTCACATAGACAGTTGCTGGATACTTGCAACCCTCACACAGAGAGTTACAGGGAGAATGTGCAAACCTCACACTGATGCAGGGAGAACGTGTGAACATCACACGGATTGTTAAAGTGAGAATGTGCAAACATCACACAGACTGGTACATGGAGAAAGTGCAAACCTCACACAGACAGTTACAGGGAGAACGTGCAAACCTCACGCAGACAGTTACCGGGAGAACATGCAAACCTCACCCAGACAGTTACAGGGGAACGTGCAAACCTCACACAGACAGTTACAGGGAGAACAAGCATACTTCACATAGACGGTTACAGGAAGAACACAAAAAACTCACACAGACAGTTACAGGGAGAACGTGCGAAACTCACACGGACAGTTGCTAGGAATACTTGCAAACCTCACATAGTCACAGAGGGAACGTGTAAACCTCACACAGACAGTAACAGTGAGAATGTAAAAGTCCTCAGACAGACAGGTACATGGAGAACGTGCAAACCTCACGCAGTTACAGGAGAACACGCAAACCTCACACAGACAGTTACATGGAGAACGTGCAAACCTCGCACAGTTACAGCAAGAACATGCAAACCTCACACAGACAGTTAGCGGGAGAACATGCAAACCTCACCCAGACAGTTGCTGGGAATACGTGCAACCCTCACACAGACAGTTACAGGGAGAATGTGCAAACCTCACACTGATGCAGGGAGAACGAATGAACATCACACGGATTGTTAAAGTGAGAATGTGCAAACCTCACACTGATGCAGGGAGAACATATGAACATCACACGGATTGTTAATGTGCAAACCTCACACAGACATTTACAGTGAGAACATAAAAATCCTCAGACAGACAGTTACAGGGAGAACATGTAAACATCACCAAGAGAGTTACATGGAGAACGTGCAAACCTCGAACAGTCAGTTACAGGGAGAACACGCAATCCTCACACAGAGAGTTACAGGGAGAACACGCAAACCTTACACAGACAGTGAGAGGGAGAACGTGCAAACCTCACACTCTCACAGGGAGGATCTGCAAACCTCACACAGACAGTTACAGTGGGAACGTAAAAATCCTCAGACAGACAGTTACATGGAGAACGCCCAAACCTCACGCAGTTACAGGGAGAACAAACAAACCTCACACAGACAGTTACGGGGAGAACATGCAAAACTCACACGGACAGTTGCTGGGAATACTTGCAAATCTCACACAGACAGTTACAGGGCTAACTTGCAAACCTTAAACAGACAGTTACCAGGAGAACGTGCAAACCTCACACAGTCACAGGGAGAACATGCAAACCTCACACAGACAGTCACAAGGAGAAAGTGCAACCCTCACACAAACAGTTACAGGGAGAACGTGCAATCCTCACGCAGACAGTTACAGGGAGAACAAGCATACTTCACATAGACAGTTACAGGAAGAACACGCAAAACTCACACAGACAGTTACAGGGAGAACGTGCGAAAATCACACGGACTGTTGCTAGGAATACTTGCAAACCTCACACAGTCACAGAGGGAACGTGGAAACCTCAGACAGACAGTTGCAGTGAGAACGTAAAATACCTCAGACAGACAGTTACATATAGAACGTGCAAACCTCACGCAGTTACAGGGAGAACACGCAAACCTCACACAGACAATTACAGGGAGAACAGGCAAACCTCACCCAGACAGTTACAGGGAGAACAGGCATACTTCACACAGACAGTTACAGGGAGAACACGCAAAACTCACACAGACAGTTACAGGGAGAACGTGCGAAACTCACACGGACAGTTGCTAGGAATACTTGCAAACCTCACACAGTCACAGAGGGAACGTGTAAACCTCACACAGACAGTTACAGTGAGAATGTAAAAGGCCTCAGACAGACAGTTACATGGCGAACGTGCAAACCTCACACAATTACAGGGAGAACACGCAAACCTCACACAGACAGTTACCGGTGGGGAGAGAACATGCAAACCTCACACAGTCACAGAGGGAACGTGTAAACCTCGCACAGACAGTTACAGTGAGAATGTAAAAATCCTCAGACAGACAATTACTTGGAGAACATGTAAACCTCACACAGTTACAGGGAGAACACGCAAACCTCACACAGACAGTTACCGGGAGAACATGCAAACCTCACACAGACAGTTACAGGGGAACGTGCAAACCTCACACATACAGTTACAGGGAGAACGTGCAAACCTCACACAGACAGTTGCACGGAGAACTTGCAAACCTCACACAAACAGTTTACAGGGAGAACAAGCAAACTTCACATAGACAGTTACATGAGGAGCACGCAAACCTCACACAGACAGTTACAGGGAGAACGTGTGAATCTCACACGGACAGTTGCTGGGAATACTTGCAACCCTCACACAGACAGTTACAGCGAGAACGTGCAAACTTCACACTGATGCAGGGAGAAAGTGTGAACATCACACGGATTGTTACAGTGAGAATGTGCAAACCTCACACAGACTGTTACAGGGAGAACGTGCAAACCTCCCACAGACAGTGAAAGTGAGATCATAAAAATCCTCAGATAGACAGTTACAGGGAGAACGTGCAAACCCACACAGACAGTTACAGGGAGATAAAGCAAACTTCACATAGACAGTTACAGGAAGAACACGCAAAACTCACACAGACAGTTACAGGGAGAACGTGCGAAACTCACACGGACAGTTGCTAGGAATACTTGCAAACCTCACACAGTCACCGAGGGAACATGTAAACCTCACACAGATATTTGCAGTGAGAATGTAAAAGTCCTCAGACAGAGAGTTACATGTAGAACGTGCAAAGTTCACACAGTTAAAGGGAGAACACACAAACCTCACACAGACAGTTACCGGGAGAACATGCAAACCTCACCCAGACAGTTACAGGGAGAATGTGCAAACCTCACACAGACAGTTGCACGGAGCACATGAAAACCTCACATAGACAGTTGTTGGGAATACTTGCAACCCTCACACAGACTGTTACAGGGAGAATGTGCAAACCTCACACTGATGCAGGGAGAACGTGTGAACATCACACGGATTGTTAAAGTGAGAATGTGCAAACCTCACACAGACTGTTACATGGAGAAAGTGCAAACCTCACACAGACAGTTACAGGAAGAACGTGCAAACTTCACATTTACAGTTACAGGGAGAACGTGCAAACCTCACCCAGACAGTTACAGGGGAACGTGCAAACCTCACACAGACATTTACAGGGAGAACAAGCATACTTCACATAGACGGTTACAGGAAGAACACGAAAAACTCACACAGACATTTACAGGGAGAACGTGCGAAACTCACACGGACAGTTGCTAGGAAAACTTGCAAACCTCACGTAGTCACAGAGGGAACGTGTAAACCACACACAGACAGTTACAGTGAGAATGTAAAAGTCCTCAGACAGACAGTTACATGGAGAACGTGCAAACCTCACACAGTTACAGGGAGAACACGCAAACCTCACAAAGACAGTTACCGGGAGAACATGCAAACCTCACCCAGACAGTTACAGGGAGAACAAGCATACTTCACACAGACAGTTACAGGAAGAACACGCAAAACTCACACAGACAGTTACAGGGAGAACGTGCGAAACTCACACGGTCTGTTGCTAGGAATACTTGCAAACCTCACACAGTCACAGAGGGAACGTGTAAACCTCACACGGACAGTTACAGTGAGAATGTAAAAGTCCTCAGACAGGCTGTTACATGGAGAATGTGCAAACCTCACACAGTTACAGGGAGAACACGCAAACTTCACACAGACAGTCACAAGGAGAAAGTGCAACCCTCACACAAACAGTTACAGGGAGAACGTGCAATCCTCACGCAGACAGTTACAGGGAGAACAAGCATACTTCACATAGACAGTTACAGGAAGAACACGCAAAACTCACACAGACAGTTACAGGGAGAACGTGCGAAAATCACACGGACTGTTGCTAGGAATACTTGCAAACCTCACACAGTCACAGAGGGAACGTGGAAACCTCAGACAGACAGTTACAGTGAGAACGTAAAATACCTCAGACAGACAGTTACATATAGAACGTGCAAACCTCACGCAGTTACAGGGAGAACACGCAAACCTCACACAGACAATTACAGGGAGAACAGGCAAACCTCACCCAGACAGTTACAGGGAGAACAGGCATACTTCACACAGACAGTTACAGGGAGAACACGCAAAACTCACACAGACAGTTACAGGGAGAACGTGCGAAACTCACACGGACAGTTGCTAGGAATACTTGCAAACCTCACACAGTCACAGAGGGAACGTGTAAACCTCACACAGACAGTTACAGTGAGAATGTAAAAGGCCTCAGACAGACAGTTACATGGCGAACGTGCAAACCTCACACAATTACAGGGAGAACACGCAAACCTCACACAGACAGTTACTGGGAGAACATGCAAACCTCACACAGTCACAGAGGGAACGTGTAAACCTCGCACAGACAGTTACAGTGAGAATGTAAAAATCCTCAGACAGACAATTACTTGGAGAACATGTAAACCTCACACAGTTACAGGGAGAACACGCAAACCTCACACAGACAGTTACCGGGAGAACATGCAAACCTCACACAGACAGTTACATGGAGAACGTGCAAACCTCGCACAGTTACAGCAAGAACACGCAAACCTCACACAAACAGTTAGCGGGAAAACATGCAAACCTCACCCAGACAGTTACAGGGGAACGTGCAAACTCACACATACAGTTACAGGGAGAACTTGCATACCTCACACAGACAGTTGCACGGAGAACATGCAAACCTCACATAGACAGTTGCTGGGAATACGTGCAACCCTCACACAGACAGTTACAGGGAGAATGTTCAAACCTCACACTGATGCAGGGAGAACGAATGAACATTACACGGATTGTTAAAGTGAGAATGTGCAAACCGCACACTGATGCAGGGAGAACATACGAACATCACACGGATTGTTAAAGTGAGAATGTGCAAACCTCACACAGACAGTTACAGTGAGAACATAAAAATCCTCAGACAGACAGTTACAGGGAGAACATGTAAACATCACCCAGAGAGTTACATGGAGAACGTGCAAACCTCGAACAGTCAGTTACAGGGAGAACACGCAATCCTCACACAGAGAGCTACAGGGAGAACACGCAAACCTTACACAGACAGTGAGAGGGAGAACGTGCAAACCTCACACTGTCACAGGGAGGATGTGCAAACCTCACACAGACAGTTAAGGTGAGAACGTAAAAATCCTCACACATACAGTTACAGGGAGAACGTGCAAACCTCACACAGACAGTTGCACGGAGAACTTGCAAACCTCACACAAACAGTTACAGGGAGAACAAGCAAACTTCACATAGACAGTTACATGAGGAGCACGCAAACCTCACACAGACAGTTACAGGGAGAACGTGTGAATCTCACACGGACAGTTGCTGGGAATACTTGCAACCCTCACACAGACAGTTACAGCGAGAACGTGCAAACCTCACACTGATGCAGGGAGAAAGTGTGAACATCACACGGATTGTTACAGTGAGAATGTGCAAACCTCACACAGACTGTTACAGGGAGAACGTGCAAACCTCCCACAGACAGTTATAGTGAGATCATAAAAATCCTCAGATAGACAGTTACAGGGAGAACGTGCAAACCCACACAGACAGTTACAGGGAGAAAAAGCAAACTTCACATAGACAGTTACAGGAAGAACACGCAAAACTCACACAGACAGTTACAGGGAGAACGTGCGAAACTCACACGGACAGTTGCTAGGAATACTTGCAAACCTCACACAGTCACCGAGGGAACGTGTAAACCTCACACAGACATTTGCAGTGAGAATGTAAAAGTCCTCAGACAGAGAGTTACATGTAGAACGTGCAAAGTTCACACAGTTAAAGGGAGAACACACAAACCTCACACAGACAGTTACCGGGAGAACATGCAAACCTCACCCAGACAGTTACAGGGAGAACGTGCAAACCTCACACAGACATTTGCACGGAGAACATGAAAACCTCACATAGACAGTTGCTGGGAATACTTGCAACCCTCACACAGAGAGTTACAGGGAGAATGTGCAAACCTCACACTGATGCAGGGAGAACGTGTGAACATCACACGGATTGTTAAAGTGAGAATGTGCAAACATCACACAGACTGGTACATGGAGAAAGTGCAAACCTCACACAGACAGTTACAGGAAGAACGTGCAAACTTCACATTTACAGTTACAGGGAGAACGTGCAAACCTGACGCAGACAGTTACCGGGAGAACATGCAAGCCTCACCCAGACAGTTACAGGGGAACGTGCAAACCTCACACAGACAGTTACAGGGAGAACAAGCATACTTCACATAGACGGTTACAGGAAGAACACAAAAAACTCACGCAGACAGTTACAGGGAGAACGTGCGAAACTCACCCAGACAGTTACAGGGGAACGTGCAAACTCACACATACAGTTACAGGGAGAACGTGCATACGTCACACAGACAGTTGCACAGAGAACATGCAAACCTCACATAGACAGTTGCTGGGAATACGTGCAACCCTCACACAGACAGTTACAGGGAGAATGTGCAAACCTCACACTGATGCAGGGAGAACGTGTGAACATCACACGGATTGTTAAAGTGAGAATGTGCAAACATAACACAGACTGGTACATGGAGAAAGTGCAAACCTCACACAGACAGTTACAGGGAGAACGTGCAAACCTCACGCAGACAGTTACCGGGAGAACATGCAAACCTCACCCAGACAGTTACAGGGGAACGTGCAAACCTCACACAGACAGTTACAGGGAGAACAAGCATACTTCACATAGACGGTTACAGGAAGAACACAAAAAACTCACACAGACAGTTACAGGGAGAACGTGCGAAACTCACACGGACAGTTGCTAGGAATACTTGCAAACCTCACATAGTCACAGAGGGAACGTGTAAACCTCACACAGACAGTAACAGTGAGAATGTAAAAGTCCTCAGACAGACAGGTACATGGAGAACGTGCAAACCTCACGCAGTTACAGGGAGAACACGCAAACCTCACACAGACAGTTACATGGAGAACGTGCAAACCTCGCACAGTTACAGCAAGAACATGCAAACCTCACACAGACAGTTAGCGGGAGAACATGCAAACCTCACCCAGACAGTTACAGGGGAACGTGCAAACTCACACATACAGTTACAGGGAGAACGTGCATACGTCACACAGACAGTTGCACGGAGAACATGCAAACCTCACATAGACAGTTGCTGGGAATACGTGCAACCCTCACACAGACAGTTACAGGGAGAATGTGCAAACCTCACACTGATGCAGGGAGAACGAATGAACATCACACGGATTGTTAAAGTGAGAATGTGCAAACCTCACACTGATGCAGGGAGAACATATGAACATCACACGGATTGTTAAAGTGAGAATGTGCAAACCTCACACAGACAGTTACAGTGAGAACATAAAAATCCTCAGACAGACAGTTACAGGGAGAACATGTAAACATCACCAAGAGAGTTACATGGAGAACGTGCAAACCTCGAACAGTCAGTTACAGGGAGAACACGCAATCCTCACACAGAGAGTTACAGGGAGAACACGCAAACCTTACACAGACAGTGAGAGGGAGAACGTGCAAACCTCACACTCTCACAGGGAGGATCTGCAAACCTCACACAGACAGTTACAGTGGGAACGTAAAAATCCTCAGACAGACAGTTACATGGAGAACGCCCAAACCTCACGCAGTTACAGGGAGAACAAACAAACCTCACACAGACAGTTACGGGGAGAACATGCAAAACTCACACGGACAGTTGCTGGGAATACTTGCAAATCTCACACAGACAGTTACAGGGCTAACTTGCAAACCTTAAACAGACAGTTACCGGGAGAACGTGCAAACCTCACACAGTCACAGGGAGAACATGCAAACCTCACACAGACAGTCACAAGGAGAAAGTGCAACCCTCACACAAACAGTTACAGGGAGAACGTGCAATCCTCACGCAGACAGTTACAGGGAGAACAAGCATACTTCACATAGACAGTTACAGGAAGAACACGCAAAACTCACACACACAGTTACAGGGAGAACGTGCGAAAATCACACGGACTGTTGCTAGGAATACTTGCAAACCTCACACAGTCACAGAGGGAACGTGTAAACCTCACACAGACAGTTACAGTGAGAATGTAAAAGCCCTCAGACAGACAGTTACATGGCGAACGTGCAAACCTCACACAATTACAGGGAGAACACGCAAACCTCACACAGACAGTTACCGGGAGAACATGCAAACCTCACACAGTCACAGAGGGAACGTGTAAACCTCGCACAGACAGTTACAGTGAGAATGTAAAAATCCTCAGACAGACAATTACTTGGAGAACATGTAAACCTCACACAGTTACAGGGAGAACACGCAAACCTCACACAGACAGTTACCGGGAGAACATGCAAACCTCACACAGACAGTTACAGGGGAACGTGCAAACCTCACACATACAGTTACAGGGAGAACGTGCAAACCTCACACAGACAGTTGCACGGAGAACTTGCAAACCTCACACAAACAGTTACAGGGAGAACAAGCAAACTTCACATAGACAGTTACATGAGGAGCACGCAAACCTCACACAGACAGTTACAGGGAGAACGTGTGAATCTCACACGGACAGTTGCTGGGAATACTTGCAACCCTCACACAGACAGTTACAGCGAGAACGTGAAAACTTCACACTGATGCAGGGAGAAAGTGTGAACATCACACGGATTGTTACAGTGAGAATGTGCAAACCTCACACAGACTGTTACAGGGAGAACGTGCAAACCTCCCACAGACAGTGAAAGTGAGATCATAAAAATCCTCAGATAGACAGTTACAGGGAGAACGTGCAAACCCACACAGACAGTTACAGGGAGATAAAGCAAACTTCACATAGACAGTTACAGGAAGAACACGCAAAACTCACACAGACAGTTACAGGGAGAACGTGCGAAACTCACACGGACAGTTGCTAAGAATACTTGCAAACCTCACACAGTCACCGAGGGAACGTGTAAACCTCACACAGACATTTGCAGTGAGAATGTAAAAGTCCTCAGACAGAGAGTTACATGTAGAACGTGCAAAGTTCACACAGTTAAAGGGAGAACACACAAACCTCACACAGACAGTTACCGGGAGAACATGCAAACCTCACCCAGACAGTTACAGGGAGAATGTGCAAACCTCACACAGACAGTTGCACGGAGCACATGAAAACCTCACATAGACAGTTGTTGGGAATACTTGCAACCCTCACACAGACTGTTACAGGGAGAATGTGCAAACCTCACACTGATGCTGGGAGAACGTGTGAACATCACACGGATTGTTAAAGTGAGAATGTGCAAACCTCACACAGACTGTTACATGGAGAAAGTGCAAACCTCACACAGACAGTTACAGGAAGAACGTGCAAACTTCACATTTACAGTTACAGGGAGAACGTGCAAACCTCACCCAGACAGTTACAGGGGAACGTGCAAACCTCACACAGACATTTACAGGGAGAACAAGCATACTTCACATAGACGGTTACAGGAAGAACACGAAAAACTCACACAGACATTTACAGGGAGAACGTGCGAAACTCACACGGACAGTTGCTAGGAAAACTTGCAAACCTCACGTAGTCACAGAGGGAACGTGTAAACCACACACAGACAGTTACAGTGAGAATGTAAAAGTCCTCAGACAGACAGTTACATGGAGAACGTGCAAATCTCACACAGTTACAGGGAGAACACGCAAACCTCACAAAGACAGTTACCGGGAGAACATGCAAACCTCACCCAGACACTTACAGGGAGAACAAGCATACTTCACACAGACAGTTACAGGAAGAACACGCAAAACTCACACAGACAGTTACAGGGAGAACGTGCGAAACTCACACGGTCTGTTGCTAGGAATACTTGCAACCCTCACACAGTCACAGAGGGAACGTGTAAACCTCACACAGACAGTTACAGTGAGAATGTAAAAGTCCTCAGACAGGCAGTTACATGGAGAATGTGCAAACCTCACACAGTTACAGGGAGAACACGCAAACTTCACACAGACAGTCACAAGGAGAAAGTGCAACCCTCACACAAACAGTTACAGGGAGAACGTGCAATCCTCACGCAGACAGTTACAGGGAGAACAAGCATACTTCACATAGACAGTTACAGGAAGAACACGCAAAACTCACACAGACAGTTACAGGGAGAACGTGCGAAAATCACACGGACTGTTGCTAGGAATACTTGCAAACCTCACACAGTCACAGAGGGAACGTGGAAACCTCAGACAGACAGTTACAGTGAGAACGTAAAATACCTCAGACAGACAGTTACATATAGAACGTGCAAACCTCACGCAGTTACAGGGAGAACACGCAAACCTCACACAGACAATTACAGGGAGAACAGGCAAACCTCACCCAGACAGTTACAGGGAGAACAGGCATACTTCACACAGACAGTTACAGGGAGAACACGCAAAACTCACACAGACAGTTACAGGGAGAACGTGCGAAACTCACACGGACAGTTGCTAGGAATACTTGCAAACCTCACACAGTCACAGAGGGAACGTGTAAACCTCACACAGACAGTTACAGTGAGAATGTAAAAGGCCTCAGACAGACAGTTACATGGCGAACGTGCAAACCTCACACAATTACAGGGAGAACACGCAAACCTCACACAGACAGTTACTGGGAGAACATGCAAACCTCACACAGTCACAGAGGGAACGTGTAAACCTCGCACAGACAGTTACAGTGAGAATGTAAAAATCCTCAGACAGACAATTACTTGGAGAACATGTAAACCTCACACAGTTACAGGGAGAACACGCAAACCTCACACAGACAGTTACCGGGAGAACATGCAAACCTCACACAGACAGTTACAGGGGAACGTGCAAACCTCACACATACAGTTACAGGGAGAACGTGCAAACCTCACACAGACAGTTGCACAGAGAACTTGCAAACCTCACACAAACAGTTACAGGGAGAACAAGCATACTTCACATAGACGGTTACAGGAAGAACACAAAAAACTCACACAGACAGTTACAGGGAGAACGTGCGAAACTCACACGGACAGTTGCTAGGAATACTTGCAAACCTCACATAGTCACAGAGGGAACGTGTAAACCTCACACAGACAGTAACAGTGAGAATGTAAAAGTCCTCAGACAGACAGGTACATGGAGAACGTGCAAACCTCACGCAGTTACAGGGAGAACACGCAAACCTCACACAGACAGTTACATGGAGAACGTGCAAACCTCGCACAGTTACAGCAAGAACATGCAAACCTCACACAGACAGTTAGCGGGAGAACATGCAAACCTCACCCAGACAGTTACAGGGGAACGTGCAAACTCACACATACAGTTACAGGGAGAACGTGCATACGTCACACAGACAGTTGCACGGAGAACATGCAAACCTCACATAGACAGTTGCTGGGAATACGTGCAACCCTCACACAGACAGTTACAGGGAGAATGTGCAAACCTCACACTGATGCAGGGAGAACGAATGAACATCACACGGATTGTTAAAGTGAGAATGTGCAAACCTCACACTGATGCAGGGAGAACATATGAACATCACACGGATTGTTAAAGTGAGAATGTGCAAACCTCACACAGACAGTTACAGTGAGAACATAAAAATCCTCAGACAGACAGTTACAGGGAGAACATGTAAACATCACCAAGAGAGTTACATGGAGAACGTGCAAACCTCGAACAGTCAGTTACAGGGAGAACACGCAATCCTCACACAGAGAGTTACAGGGAGAACACGCAAACCTTACACAGACAGTGAGAGGGAGAACGTGCAAACCTCACACTCTCACAGGGAGGATCTGCAAACCTCACACAGACAGTTACAGTGGGAACGTAAAAATCCTCAGACAGACAGTTACATGGAGAACGCCCAAACCTCACGCAGTTACAGGGAGAACAAACAAACCTCACACAGACAGTTACGGGGAGAACATGCAAAACTCACACGGACAGTTGCTGGGAATACTTGCAAATCTCACACAGACAGTTACAGGGCTAACTTGCAAACCTTAAACAGACAGTTACCGGGAGAACGTGCAAACCTCACACAGTCACAGGGAGAACATGCAAACCTCACACAGACAGTCACAAGGAGAAAGTGCAACCCTCACACAAACAGTTACAGGGAGAACGTGCAATCCTCACGCAGACAGTTACAGGGAGAACAAGCATACTTCACATAGACAGTTACAGGAAGAACACGCAAAACTCACACACACAGTTACAGGGAGAACGTGCGAAAATCACACGGACTGTTGCTAGGAATACTTGCAAACCTCACACAGTCACAGAGGGAACGTGTAAACCTCACACAGACAGTTACAGTGAGAATGTAAAAGCCCTCAGACAGACAGTTACATGGCGAACGTGCAAACCTCACACAATTACAGGGAGAACACGCAAACCTCACACAGACAGTTACCGGGAGAACATGCAAACCTCACACAGTCACAGAGGGAACGTGTAAACCTCGCACAGACAGTTACAGTGAGAATGTAAAAATCCTCAGACAGACAATTACTTGGAGAACATGTAAACCTCACACAGTTACAGGGAGAACACGCAAACCTCACACAGACAGTTACCGGGAGAACATGCAAACCTCACACAGACAGTTACAGGGGAACGTGCAAACCTCACACATACAGTTACAGGGAGAACGTGCAAACCTCACACAGACAGTTGCACGGAGAACTTGCAAACCTCACACAAACAGTTACAGGGAGAACAAGCAAACTTCACATAGACAGTTACATGAGGAGCACGCAAACCTCACACAGACAGTTACAGGGAGAACGTGTGAATCTCACACGGACAGTTGCTGGGAATACTTGCAACCCTCACACAGACAGTTACAGCGAGAACGTGAAAACTTCACACTGATGCAGGGAGAAAGTGTGAACATCACACGGATTGTTACAGTGAGAATGTGCAAACCTCACACAGACTGTTACAGGGAGAACGTGCAAACCTCCCACAGACAGTGAAAGTGAGATCATAAAAATCCTCAGATAGACAGTTACAGGGAGAACGTGCAAACCCACACAGACAGTTACAGGGAGATAAAGCAAACTTCACATAGACAGTTACAGGAAGAACACGCAAAACTCACACAGACAGTTACAGGGAGAACGTGCGAAACTCACACGGACAGTTGCTAAGAATACTTGCAAACCTCACACAGTCACCGAGGGAACGTGTAAACCTCACACAGACATTTGCAGTGAGAATGTAAAAGTCCTCAGACAGAGAGTTACATGTAGAACGTGCAAAGTTCACACAGTTAAAGGGAGAACACACAAACCTCACACAGACAGTTACCGGGAGAACATGCAAACCTCACCCAGACAGTTACAGGGAGAATGTGCAAACCTCACACAGACAGTTGCACGGAGCACATGAAAACCTCACATAGACAGTTGTTGGGAATACTTGCAACCCTCACACAGACTGTTACAGGGAGAATGTGCAAACCTCACACTGATGCTGGGAGAACGTGTGAACATCACACGGATTGTTAAAGTGAGAATGTGCAAACCTCACACAGACTGTTACATGGAGAAAGTGCAAACCTCACACAGACAGTTACAGGAAGAACGTGCAAACTTCACATTTACAGTTACAGGGAGAACGTGCAAACCTCACCCAGACAGTTACAGGGGAACGTGCAAACCTCACACAGACATTTACAGGGAGAACAAGCATACTTCACATAGACGGTTACAGGAAGAACACGAAAAACTCACACAGACATTTACAGGGAGAACGTGCGAAACTCACACGGACAGTTGCTAGGAAAACTTGCAAACCTCACGTAGTCACAGAGGGAACGTGTAAACCACACACAGACAGTTACAGTGAGAATGTAAAAGTCCTCAGACAGACAGTTACATGGAGAACGTGCAAATCTCACACAGTTACAGGGAGAACACGCAAACCTCACAAAGACAGTTACCGGGAGAACATGCAAACCTCACCCAGACACTTACAGGGAGAACAAGCATACTTCACACAGACAGTTACAGGAAGAACACGCAAAACTCACACAGACAGTTACAGGGAGAACGTGCGAAACTCACACGGTCTGTTGCTAGGAATACTTGCAACCCTCACACAGTCACAGAGGGAACGTGTAAACCTCACACAGACAGTTACAGTGAGAATGTAAAAGTCCTCAGACAGGCAGTTACATGGAGAATGTGCAAACCTCACACAGTTACAGGGAGAACACGCAAACTTCACACAGACAGTCACAAGGAGAAAGTGCAACCCTCACACAAACAGTTACAGGGAGAACGTGCAATCCTCACGCAGACAGTTACAGGGAGAACAAGCATACTTCACATAGACAGTTACAGGAAGAACACGCAAAACTCACACAGACAGTTACAGGGAGAACGTGCGAAAATCACACGGACTGTTGCTAGGAATACTTGCAAACCTCACACAGTCACAGAGGGAACGTGGAAACCTCAGACAGACAGTTACAGTGAGAACGTAAAATACCTCAGACAGACAGTTACATATAGAACGTGCAAACCTCACGCAGTTACAGGGAGAACACGCAAACCTCACACAGACAATTACAGGGAGAACAGGCAAACCTCACCCAGACAGTTACAGGGAGAACAGGCATACTTCACACAGACAGTTACAGGGAGAACACGCAAAACTCACACAGACAGTTACAGGGAGAACGTGCGAAACTCACACGGACAGTTGCTAGGAATACTTGCAAACCTCACACAGTCACAGAGGGAACGTGTAAACCTCACACAGACAGTTACAGTGAGAATGTAAAAGGCCTCAGACAGACAGTTACATGGCGAACGTGCAAACCTCACACAATTACAGGGAGAACACGCAAACCTCACACAGACAGTTACTGGGAGAACATGCAAACCTCACACAGTCACAGAGGGAACGTGTAAACCTCGCACAGACAGTTACAGTGAGAATGTAAAAATCCTCAGACAGACAATTACTTGGAGAACATGTAAACCTCACACAGTTACAGGGAGAACACGCAAACCTCACACAGACAGTTACCGGGAGAACATGCAAACCTCACACAGACAGTTACAGGGGAACGTGCAAACCTCACACATACAGTTACAGGGAGAACGTGCAAACCTCACACAGACAGTTGCACAGAGAACTTGCAAACCTCACACAAACAGTTACAGGGAGAACAAGCATACTTCACATAGACGGTTACAGGAAGAACACAAAAAACTCACACAGACAGTTACAGGGAGAACGTGCGAAACTCACACGGACAGTTGCTAGGAATACTTGCAAACCTCACATAGTCACAGAGGGAACGTGTAAACCTCACACAGACAGTAACAGTGAGAATGTAAAAGTCCTCAGACAGACAGGTACATGGAGAACGTGCAAACCTCACGCAGTTACAGGGAGAACACGCAAACCTCACACAGACAGTTACATGGAGAACGTGCAAACCTCGCACAGTTACAGCAAGAACATGCAAACCTCACACAGACAGTTAGCGGGAGAACATGCAAACCTCACCCAGACAGTTACAGGGGAACGTGCAAACTCACACATACAGTTACAGGGAGAACGTGCATACGTCACACAGACAGTTGCACGGAGAACATGCAAACCTCACATAGACAGTTGCTGGGAATACGTGCAACCCTCACACAGACAGTTACAGGGAGAATGTGCAAACCTCACACTGATGCAGGGAGAACGAATGAACATCACACGGATTGTTAAAGTGAGAATGTGCAAACCTCACACTGATGCAGGGAGAACATATGAACATCACACGGATTGTTAAAGTGAGAATGTGCAAACCTCACACAGACAGTTACAGTGAGAACATAAAAATCCTCAGACAGACAGTTACAGGGAGAACATGTAAACATCACCAAGAGAGTTACATGGAGAACGTGCAAACCTCGAACAGTCAGTTACAGGGAGAACACGCAATCCTCACACAGAGAGTTACAGGGAGAACACGCAAACCTTACACAGACAGTGAGAGGGAGAACGTGCAAACCTCACACTCTCACAGGGAGGATCTGCAAACCTCACACAGACAGTTACAGTGGGAACGTAAAAATCCTCAGACAGACAGTTACATGGAGAACGCCCAAACCTCACGCAGTTACAGGGAGAACAAACAAACCTCACACAGACAGTTACGGGGAGAACATGCAAAACTCACACGGACAGTTGCTGGGAATACTTGCAAATCTCACACAGACAGTTACAGGGCTAACTTGCAAACCTTAAACAGACAGTTACCGGGAGAACGTGCAAACCTCACACAGTCACAGGGAGAACATGCAAACCTCACACAGACAGTCACAAGGAGAAAGTGCAACCCTCACACAAACAGTTACAGGGAGAACATGCAATCCTCACGCAGACAGTTACAGGGAGAACAAGCATACTTCACATAGACAGTTACAGGAAGAACACGCAAAACTCACACAGACAGTTACAGGGAGAACGTGCGAAAATCACACGGACTGTTGCTAGGAATACTTGCAAACCTCACACAGTCACAGAGGGAACGTGGAAACCTCAGACAGACAGTTACAGTGAGAACGTAAAATACCTCAGACAGACAGTTACATATAGAACGTGCAAACCTCACGCAGTTACAGGGAGAACACGCAAACCTCACACAGACAATTACAGGGAGAACAGGCAAACCTCACCCAGACAGTTACAGGGAGAACAGGCATACTTCACACAGACAGTTACAGGGAGAACACGCAAAACTCACACAGACAGTTACAGGGAGAACGTGCGAAAGTCACACGGACAGTTGCTAGGAATACTTGCAAACCTCACACAGTCACAGAGGGAACGTGTAAACCTCACACAGACAGTTACAGTGAGAATGTAAAAGCCCTCAGACAGACAGTTACATGGCGAACGTGCAAACCTCACACAATTACAGGGAGAACACGCAAACCTCACACAGACAGTTACCGGGAGAACATGCAAACCTCACACAGTCACAGAGGGAACGTGTAAACCTCGCACAGACAGTTACAGTGAGAATGTAAAAATCCTCAGACAGACAATTACTTGGAGAACATGTAAACCTCACACAGTTACAGGGAGAACACGCAAACCTCACACAGACAGTTACCGGGAGAACATGCAAACCTCACACAGACAGTTACAGGGGAACGTGCAAACCTCACACATACAGTTACAGGGAGAACGTGCAAACCTCACACAGACAGTTGCACGGAGAACTTGCAAACCTCACACAAACAGTTACAGGGAGAACAAGCAAACTTCACATAGACAGTTACATGAGGAGCACGCAAACCTCACACAGACAGTTACAGGGAGAACGTGTGAATCTCACACGGACAGTTGCTGGGAATACTTGCAACCCTCACACAGACAGTTACAGCGAGAACGTGAAAACTTCACACTGATGCAGGGAGAAAGTGTGAACATCACACGGATTGTTACAGTGAGAATGTGCAAACCTCACACAGACTGTTACAGGGAGAACGTGCAAACCTCCCACAGACAGTGAAAGTGAGATCATAAAAATCCTCAGATAGACAGTTACAGGGAGAACGTGCAAACCCACACAGACAGTTACAGGGAGATAAAGCAAACTTCACATAGACAGTTACAGGAAGAACACGCAAAACTCACACAGACAGTTACAGGGAGAACGTGCGAAACTCACACGGACAGTTGCTAAGAATACTTGCAAACCTCACACAGTCACCGAGGGAACGTGTAAACCTCACACAGACATTTGCAGTGAGAATGTAAAAGTCCTCAGACAGAGAGTTACATGTAGAACGTGCAAAGTTCACACAGTTAAAGGGAGAACACACAAACCTCACACAGACAGTTACCGGGAGAACATGCAAACCTCACCCAGACAGTTACAGGGAGAATGTGCAAACCTCACACAGACAGTTGCACGGAGCACATGAAAACCTCACATAGACAGTTGTTGGGAATACTTGCAACCCTCACACAGACTGTTACAGGGAGAATGTGCAAACCTCACACTGATGCTGGGAGAACGTGTGAACATCACACGGATTGTTAAAGTGAGAATGTGCAAACCTCACACAGACTGTTACATGGAGAAAGTGCAAACCTCACACAGACAGTTACAGGAAGAACGTGCAAACTTCACATTTACAGTTACAGGGAGAACGTGCAAACCTCACCCAGACAGTTACAGGGGAACGTGCAAACCTCACACAGACATTTACAGGGAGAACAAGCATACTTCACATAGACGGTTACAGGAAGAACACGAAAAACTCACACAGACATTTACAGGGAGAACGTGCGAAACTCACACGGACAGTTGCTAGGAAAACTTGCAAACCTCACGTAGTCACAGAGGGAACGTGTAAACCACACACAGACAGTTACAGTGAGAATGTAAAAGTCCTCAGACAGACAGTTACATGGAGAACGTGCAAATCTCACACAGTTACAGGGAGAACACGCAAACCTCACAAAGACAGTTACCGGGAGAACATGCAAACCTCACCCAGACACTTACAGGGAGAACAAGCATACTTCACACAGACAGTTACAGGAAGAACACGCAAAACTCACACAGACAGTTACAGGGAGAACGTGCGAAACTCACACGGTCTGTTGCTAGGAATACTTGCAACCCTCACACAGTCACAGAGGGAACGTGTAAACCTCACACAGACAGTTACAGTGAGAATGTAAAAGTCCTCAGACAGGCAGTTACATGGAGAATGTGCAAACCTCACACAGTTACAGGGAGAACACGCAAACTTCACACAGACAGTCACAAGGAGAAAGTGCAACCCTCACACAAACAGTTACAGGGAGAACGTGCAATCCTCACGCAGACAGTTACAGGGAGAACAAGCATACTTCACATAGACAGTTACAGGAAGAACACGCAAAACTCACACAGACAGTTACAGGGAGAACGTGCGAAAATCACACGGACTGTTGCTAGGAATACTTGCAAACCTCACACAGTCACAGAGGGAACGTGGAAACCTCAGACAGACAGTTACAGTGAGAACGTAAAATACCTCAGACAGACAGTTACATATAGAACGTGCAAACCTCACGCAGTTACAGGGAGAACACGCAAACCTCACACAGACAATTACAGGGAGAACAGGCAAACCTCACCCAGACAGTTACAGGGAGAACAGGCATACTTCACACAGACAGTTACAGGGAGAACACGCAAAACTCACACAGACAGTTACAGGGAGAACGTGCGAAACTCACACGGACAGTTGCTAGGAATACTTGCAAACCTCACACAGTCACAGAGGGAACGTGTAAACCTCACACAGACAGTTACAGTGAGAATGTAAAAGGCCTCAGACAGACAGTTACATGGCGAACGTGCAAACCTCACACAATTACAGGGAGAACACGCAAACCTCACACAGACAGTTACTGGGAGAACATGCAAACCTCACACAGTCACAGAGGGAACGTGTAAACCTCGCACAGACAGTTACAGTGAGAATGTAAAAATCCTCAGACAGACAATTACTTGGAGAACATGTAAACCTCACACAGTTACAGGGAGAACACGCAAACCTCACACAGACAGTTACCGGGAGAACATGCAAACCTCACACAGACAGTTACAGGGGAACGTGCAAACCTCACACATACAGTTACAGGGAGAACGTGCAAACCTCACACAGACAGTTGCACGGAGAACTTGCAAACCTCACACAAACAGTTACAGGGAGAACAAGCAAACTTCACATAGACAGTTACATGAGGAGCACGCAAACCTCACACAGACAGTTACAGGGAGAACGTGTGAATCTCACACGGACAGTTGCTGGGAATACTTGCAACCCTCACACAGACAGTTACAGCGAGAACGTGCAAACCTCACACTGATGCAGGGAGAAAGTGTGAACATCACACGGATTGTTACAGTGAGAATGTGCAAACCTCACACAGACTGTTACAGGGAGAACGTGCAAACCTCCCACAGACAGTGAAAGTGAGATCATAAAAATCCTCAGATAGACAGTTACAGGGAGAACGTGCAAACCCACACAGACAGTTACAGGGAGATAAAGCAAACTTCACATAGACAGTTACAGGAAGAACACGCAAAACTCACACAGACAGTTACAGGGAGAACGTGCGAAACTCACACGGACAGTTGCTAGGAATACTTGCAAACCTCACACAGTCACCGAGGGAACGTGTAAACCTCACACAGACATTTGCAGTGAGAATGTAAAAGTCCTCAGACAGAGAGTTACATGTAGAACGTGCAAAGTTCACACAGTTAAAGGGAGAACACACAAACCTCACACAGACAGTTACCGGGAGAACATGCAAACCTCACCCAGACAGTTACAGGGAGAACGTGCAAACCTCACACAGGCAGTTGCACGGAGCACATGAAAACCTCACATAGACAGTTGTTGGGAATACTTGCAACCCTCACACAGACTGTTACAGGGAGAATGTGCAAACCTCACACTGATGCAGGGAGAACGTGTGAACATCACACGGATTGTTAAAGTGAGAATGTGCAAACCTCACACAGACTGTTACATGGAGAAAGTGCAAACCTCACACAGACAGTTACAGGAAGAACGTGCAAACTTCACATTTACAGTTACAGGGAGAACGTGCAAACCTCACCCAGACAGTTACAGGGGAACGTGCAAACCTCACACAGACATTTACAGGGAGAACAAGCATACTTCACATAGACGGTTACAGGAAGAACACGAAAAACTCACACAGACATTTACAGGGGGAACGTGCGAAACTCACACGGACAGTTACTAGGAAAACTTGCAAACCTCACGTAGTCACAGAGGGAACGTGTAAACCACACACAGACAGTTACAGTGAGAATGTAAAAGTCCTCAGACAGACAGTTACATGGAGAACGTGCAAACCTCACACAGTTACAGGGAGAACACGCAAACCTCACAAAGACAGTTACCGGGAGAACATGCAAACCTCACCCAGACAGTTACAGGGAGAACAAGCATACTTCACACAGACAGTTACAGGAAGAACACGCAAAACTCACACAGACAGTTACAGGGAGAACGTGCGAAACTCACACGGTCTGTTGCTAGGAATACTTGCAAACCTCACACAGTCACAGAGGGAACGTGTAAACCTCACACAGACAGTTACAGTGAGAATGTAAAAGTCCTCAGACAGGCAGTTACATGGAGAATGTGCAAACCTCACACAGTTACAGGGAGAACACGCAAACTTCACACAGACGGTTACCGGGTGAACATGCAAACCTCACCCAGACAGTTACAGGGGAATGTGCAAACCTCAGACATACAGTTACAGGGAGAACGTGCAAACCTCACACAGACAGTTGCACGGAGAACTTGCAAACCTCACACAAACAGTTATCGGGAGAACAAGCAAACTTCACATAGACAGTTACAGGAGGAGCACGCAAACCTCACACAAACAGTTACAGGGAGAACGTACAAACCTCACACTGATGCAGGGAGAACGTGTGAACATCACACGGATTGTTACAGTGAGAATGTGCAAACCTCACACAGACTGTTACAGGGAGAACGTGCAAACCTCCCACAGACAGTTATAGTGAGATCATAAAAATCCTCAGATAGACAGTTACAGGGAGAACGTGCAAACCTCACACAGACAGTTACAGGAGAAAAAGCAAACTTCACATAGACAGTTACAGGTAGAACACGCAAAACTCACACAGACAGTTAGAGGGAGAACGTGCGAAACTCACACGGACAGTTGCTAGGAGTACTTGCAAACCTCACTCAGTCACCGAGGGAACGTGTAAACCTCACACAGTCAGTTGCAGTGAGAATGTAAAAGTCCTCAGACAGACAGTTTCATGTAGAACGTGCAAAGTTCACACAGTTACAGGGAGAACACGCAAACCTCACACAGACAGTTACCGGTAGAACATGCAAACCTCACCCAGACAGTTACAGGGAGAACGTGCAAACCTCACACAGACAGTTGCACGGAGAACATGCAAACCTCACATAGACAGTTGCTGGGAATACTTGCAACCCTCACACAGACAGTTACAGTGAGAATGTGCAAACCTCACACTGATGCAGGGAGAACGTGTGAACATCACACGGATTGTTAAAGTGAGAATGTGCAAACCTCACACAGACTGTTACATGGAGAAAGCGCAAAACTCACACAGACATTTACAGGAAGAACGTGCAAACTTCACTTTTACAGTTACAGGGAGAACGTGCAAACCTCCCACAGACAGTTATAGTGAGATCATAAAAATCCTCAGATAGACAGTTACAGGGAGAACGTGCAAACCCACACAGACAGTTACAGGGAGAAAAAGCAAACTTCACATAGACAGTTACAGGACGAACACGCAAAACTCACACAGACAGTTACAGGGAGAACGTGCGAAACTCACACGGACAGTTGCTAGGAATACTTGCAAACCTCACACAGTCACCGAGGGAACGTGTAAACCTCACGCAGACATTTGCAGTGAGAATGTAAAAGTCCTCAGACAGAGAGTTACATGTAGACCGTGCAAAGTTCACACAGTTAAAGGGAGAACACACAAACCTCACACAGACAGTTACCGGGAGAACATGCAAACCTCACCCAGACAGTTACAGGTAGAACGTGCAAACCTCACACAGACAGTTGCACGGAGAACATGCAAAACTCACATAGACAGTTGCTGGGAATACTTGCAACCCTCACACAGACAGTTACAGCGAGAACGTACAAACCTCACACTGATGCAGGGAGAACGTGTGAACATCACACGGATTGTTACAGTGAGAATGTGCAAACCTCACACAGACTGTTACAGGGAGAACGTGCAAACCTCCCACAGACAGTTATAGTGAGATCATAAAAATCCTCAGATAGACAGTTACAGGGAGAACGTGCAAACCTCACACAGACAGTTACACGAGAAAAAGCAAACTTCACATAGACAGTTACAGGTAGAACACGCAAAACTCACACAGACAGTTAGAGGGAGAACGTGCGAAACTCACACGGACAGTTGCTAGGAGTACTTGCAAACCTCACTCAGTCACCGAGGGAACGTGTAAACCTCACACAGACAGTTGCAGTGAGAATGTAAAAGTCCTCAGACAGACAGTTTCATGTAGAACGTGCAAAGCTCACACAGTTACAGGGAGAACACGCAAACCTCACACAGACAGTTACCGGTAGAACATGCAAACCTCACCCAGACAGTTACAGGGAGAACGTGCAAACCTCACACAGACAGTTGCACGGAGAACATGCAAACCTCACATAGACAGTTGCTGGGAATACTTGCAACCCTCACACAGACAGTTACAGTGAGAATGTGCAAACCTCACACTGATGCAGGGAGAACGTGTGAACATCACACGGATTGTTAAAGTGAGAATGTGCAAACCTCACACAGACTGTTACATGGAGAAAGTGCAAAACTCACACAGACATTTACAGGAAGAACGTGCAAACTTCACTTTTACAGTTACAGGGAGAACGTGCAAACCTCACGCAGACAGTTACCGGGAGAACATGCAAACCTCACCCAGACATTACAGGGGAACGTGCAAACCTCACACAGACAGTTACAGGGAGCACAAACATACTTCACATAGACAGTTACAGGAAGAACACGCAAAACTCACACAGACAGTTACAGGGAGAACGTGCGAAACTCACACGGAGAGTTGCTAGGAATACTTGCAAACCTCACACAGTCACAGAGGGAACGTGTAAACCTCACACAGACAGTTACAGTGAGAATGTAAAAGTCCTCAGACAGACAGTTACAAGGAGAACGTGCAAACCTCACACAGATACAGGGAGAACACACAAACCTCACACAGATAGTTACCGGGAGAACATGCAAACCTCACCCAGACAGTTACAGGGGAATGTGCAAACCTCACACATACAGTTACAGGGAGAACGTGCAAACCTCACACAGACAGTTGCACGGAGAACTTGCAAACCTCACACAAACAGTTACGGGGAGTACAAGCAAACTTCACATAGACAGTTACAGGAGCAGCACGCAAACCTCACACAGACAGTTACAGGGAGAACGTGTGAATCTCACAAGGACAGTTGCTGGGAATACTTGCAACCCTCACACAGACAGTTACAGCGAGAACGTGCAAACCTCACACTGATGCAGGGAGAACGTGTGAACATCACACGGATTGTTGCAGTGAGAATGCGCAAACCTCACACAGACTGTTACAGGGAGAACGTGCAAACCTCCCACAGACAGTTATAGTGAGATCATAAAAAACCTCAGATAGACAGTTACAGGGAGAACGTGCAAACCTCACACAGACAGTTACAGGGAGTAAAAGCAAACTGCACATAGACAATTACAGGAAGAACACGCAAAACTCACACAGACAGTTACAGGGAGAACGCGCGAAACTCTCACGGACAGTTGCTAGGAATACTTGCAAACCTCACACAGTCACCGAGGGAACGTTTAAACCTCACACAGACAGTTGCAGTGAGAATGTAAAAGTCCTCAGACAGACAGTAACATGTAGAACGTGCAAAGCTCACACAGTTACAGGGAGAACACGCAAACCTCACACAGACAGTTACACGGAGAACGTGCAAACCTCACGCAGTTACAGGGAGAACACGCAAACCTCACACAGACAGTTACCGGGAGAACATGCAAACCTCACCCAGACAGTTACAGTGGAACGTGCAAACCTCACACAGACAGTTACAGGGAGAACGTGCAAACCTCACACAGACAGTTGCACGGAGAACATGCAAACCTCACATAGACAGTTGCTGGGAATACTTGCAACCCTCACACAGACAGTTACAGGGAGAATGTGCAAACCTCACACTGATGCAGGGAGAACGTATGAACATCACACAGATTGTTAAAGTGAGAATGTGCAAACCTCACACAGACTGTTACAGGGAGAACGTGCAAACCTCACACAGACAGTTACAGTGAGAAGATAAAAATCCTCAGACAGACAGTTACAGGGAGAACATGTAAACATCACCCAGAGAGTTACATGGAGAATGTGCAAACCTCACACAGACAGTTACAGGAAGAACGTGCAAACTTCACATTTGCAGTTACAGGGAGAACCTAAAAATCCTCAGACAGACAGTTACAGGGAGAACACGCAAACCTCACTCAGCCAATTACTGGGAGAACTTGCAAACGTCGAACAGTCAGTTACAGGGAGAACACGCAATCCTCACACAGAGAGTTACAGGGAGAACACGCAAACCTTACACAGACAGTGAGAGGGAGAACGTGCAAACCTCACACAGTCTCAGGGAGGCTGTGCAAACCTCACACAGACAGTTACAGTGAGAACGTAAAAATCCTCAGACAGATAGTTACATGGAGAACGCCCAAACCTCACGCAGTTACAGGGAGAACAAGCAAACCTCACACAGACAGTTACAGGGAGAACATGCAAAACTCACACGGACAGTTGCTGGGAATACTTGCAAACCTCACACAGACAGTTACAGGGCTAACTTGCAAACCTTAAACAGACAGTTACCGGGAGAACGTGCAAACCTCACACAGTCACAGGGAGAACATGCAACCCTCACACAAACAGTTACAGGGAGAACAAGCATACTTCACATAGACAGTTACAGGAAGAACACGCAAAACTCACACAGACAGTTGAACGGAGAACATGTAAACCTCACATAGACAGTTGCTGGGAATACTTGCAACCCTCACACAGGCAGTTACAGGGAGAATGTGCAAACCTCACACTGATGCAGGGAGAACGTGTGAACATCACACGGATTGTTAAAGTGAGAATGTGCAAACCTCACACAGACTGTTACATGGAGAAAGTGCAAACCTCACACAGACAGTTACAGGAAGAACGTGCAAACTTCACATTTACAGTTACAGGGAGAACGTGCAAACCTCATGCAGACAGTTACCGGGAGAACATGCAAACCTCACCCAGACAGTTACAAGGGAACGTGCAAACCTCAAACAGACAGTTACCGGGAGAACATGCAAACCTCACCCAAACAGTTACAGGGGAACGTGCAAACCTCACACAGACAGTTACAGGGAGAACAAGCATACTTCACATAGACAGTTACAGGAAGAACACGCAAAACTCACACAGACAGTTACAGGGGAACGTGCAAACCTCACACAGACAGTTACAGTGAGAACAAGCATACTTCACATAGACAGTTACAGGAAGAACACGCAAAACTCACACAGACAGTTACAGGCAGAACGTGCGAAACTCACACGGACAGTTGCTAGGAATACTTGCAAACCTCACACAGTCACAGAGGGAACGTGTAAACCTCACACAGACAGTTCCTGTGAGAATGTAAAAGTCCTCAGACAGACAGTTACATGTTGAACGTGCAAAGCTCACACAGTTACAGGGAGAACGTGCAAACCTCACACAGATGCAGGGAGAACGTGTGAACATCACACGGATTGTTACAGTGAGAATGTGCAAACCTCACCCAGACAGTTACAGGGAGAACGTGCAAACCTCACACAGACAGTTGCACGGAGAACATGCAAACCTCACATAGACAGTTGCTGGGAATACTTGCAACCCTCACACAGACAGTTACAGTGAGAATGTGCAAACCTCAGACTGATGCAGGGAGAACGTGTGAACATCACACGGATTGTTAAAGTGAGAATGTGCAAACCTCACACAGACTGTTACATGGAGAAAGTGCAAAACTCACACAGACATTTACAGGAAGAACGTGCAAACTTCACTTTTACAGTTACAGGGAGAACGTGCAAACCTCACGCAGACAGTTACCGGGAGAACATGCAAACCTCACCCAGACAGTTACAGGGGAACGTGCAAACCTCACACAGACAGTTACAGGGAGCACAAGCATACTTCACATAGCCAGTTACAGGAAGAACACGCAAAACTCACACAGACAGTTACAGGGAGAACGTGCGAAACTCACACGGACAGTTGCTAGGAATACTTGCAAACCTCACACAGTCACAGAGGGAACGTGTAAACCTCACACAGACTGTTACAGTGAGAATGTAAAAGTCCTCAGACAGACAGTTACAAGGAGAACGTGCAAAACTCACACAGATACAGGGAGAACACGCAAACCTCACACAGACAGTTACCGGGAGAACATGCAAACCTCACCCAGACAGTTACAGGGGAATGTGCAAACCTCACACATACAGTTACAGGGAGAACGTGCAAACCTCACACAGACAGTTGCACGGAGAACTTGCAAACCTCACACAAACAGTTACAGGGAGTACAAGCAAACTTCACATAGACAGTTACAGGACCAGCACGCAAACCTCGCACAGACAGTTACAGGGAGAACGTGTGAATCTCACAAGGACAGTTGCTGGGAATACTTGCAACCATCACACAGACAGTTACAGCGAGAACGTGCAAACCTCACACTGATGCAGGGAGAACGTGTGAACATCACACGGATTGTTGCAGTGAGAATGCGCAAACCTCACACAGACTGTTACAGGGAGAACGTGCAGACCTCCCACAGACAGTTATAGTGAGATCATAAAAAACCTCAGATAGACAGTTACAGGGAGAACGTGCAAAGCTCACACAGACAATTACAGGGAGAAAAAGCAAACTTCACATAGACAATTACAGGAAGAACACGCAAAACTCACACAGACAGTTACAGGGAGAACGCGCGAAACTCTCACGGACAGTTGCTAGGAATACTTGCAAACCTCACACAGTCACCGAGGGAACGTTTAAACCTCACACAGACAGTTGCAGTGAGAATGTAAAAGTCCTCAGACAGACAGTAACATGTAGAACGTGCAAAGCTCACACAGTTACAGGGAGAACACGCAAACCTCACACAGACAGTTACACGGAGAACGTGCAAACCTCACGCAGTTACAGGGAGAACACGCAAACCTCACACAGACAGTTACCGGGAGAACATGCAAACCTCACCCAGACAGTTACAGTGGAACGTGCAAACCTCACACAGACAGTTACAGGGAGAACGTGCAAACCTCACACAGACAGTTGCACGGAGAACATGCAAACCTCACATAGACAGTTGCTGGGAATACTTGCAACCCTCACACAGACAGTTACAGGGAGAATATGCAAACCTCACACTGATGCAGGGAGAACGTATGAACATCACACAGATTGTTAAAGTGAGAATGTGCAAACCTCACACAGACTGTTACAGGGAGAACGTGCAAACCTCACACAGACAGTTACAGTGAGAAGATAAAAATCCTCAGACAGACAGTTACAGGGAGAACATGTAAACATCACCCAGAGAGTTACATGGAGAATGTGCAAACCTCACACAGACAGTTACAGGAAGAACGTGCAAACTTCACATTTGCAGTTACAGGGAGAACCTAAAAATCCTCAGACAGACAGTTACAGGGAGAACACGCAAACCTCACTCAGCCAATTACTGGGAGAACTTGCAAACCTCGAACAGTCAGTTACAGGGAGAACACGCAATCCTCACACAGACAGTGAGAGGGAGAACGTGCAAACCTCACACAGTCACAGGGAGGATGTGCAAACCTCACACAGACAGTTACAGTGAGAACGTAAAAATCCTCAGACAGACAGTTACATGGAGAACGCCCAAACCTCACGCAGTTACAGGGAGAACAAGCAAACCTCACACGGACAGTTACAGGGCTAACTTGCAAACCTTAAACAGACAGTTACCGGGAGAACGTGCAAACCTCACACAGACACAGGGAGAACATACAAACCTCACACAGACAGATACTTGTAGAACGTGCAAACCTCACGCAGTTACAGGGAGAACACGCAAACCTCACACAGACAGTTACGGGGAGAACATGCAAACCTCACCCAGACAGTTACAGGGGAACGTGCAAACCTCACACAGACAATTACAGGGAGAACAAGCATACTTCACATAGACAGTTACAGGAAGAACACGCAAAACTCACACAGACAGTTACAGGGAGAACGTGCGAAACTCACTCGGACAGTTGCTAGGAATACTTGCAAACCTCACACAGTCACAGAGGGAACGTGTAAACCTCACACAGACAGTTACAGTGAGAATGTAAAAGTCCTCAGACAGACAGTTACATGGCGAATGTGCAAACCTCACACAGTTACAGGGAGAACACGCAAACCTCACACAGACAGTTACCGGGAGAACATGCAAACCTCACCCAGACAGTTACAGGGAGAACGTGCAAATCTCACACAGACAGTTGAACGGAGAACATGTAAACCTCACATAGACAGTTGCTGGGAATACTTGCAACCCTCACACAGACAGTTACAGGGAGAATGTGCAAACCTCACACTGATGCAGAGAGAACGTGTGAACATCACGCGGATTGTTAAAGTGAGAATGTGCAAACCTCACACAGACTGTTACATGGAGAAAGTGCAAACATCACACAGACAGTTACAGGAAGAACGTGCAAACTTCACATTTACAGTTACAGGGAGAACGTGCAAACCTCATGCAGACAGTTACTGGGAGAACATGCAAACCTCAGCCAGACAGTTACAAGGGAACGTGCAAACCTCACACAGACAGTTACAGGGAGAACAAGCATACTTTGCATAGACAGTTAAAGGAAGAACACGCAAAACTCACACAGACAGTTACAGGGAGAACGTGCGAAACTCACACGGACAGTTGCTACGAATACTTGCAAACCTCACACAGTCACAGAGGGAACGTGTAAACCTCACACAGACAGTTACAGTGAGAATGTAAAAGTCCTCAAACAGACAGTTACATGGCGAACGTGCAAACCTCACACAGTTACAGGCAGAACACGCAAACCTTACACAGACAGTTACCGGGAGAACATGCAAACCTCACCCAGACAGTTACAGGGGAACGTGCAAACCTCACACAGACAGTTACAGGGAGAACAAGCATACTTCACATAGACAGTTACAGGAAGAACACGCAAAAGTGACACAGACAGTTACAGGGAGAACGTGCAAATCTCACACAGTTACAGGGAGAACACGCAAACCTCACACAGACAGTTACCGGGAGAACATGCAACCCTCACCCAGACAGTTACAGGGGAACGTGCAAACCTCACACATACAGTTACAGGGAGAACGTGCAAACCTCACAAAGACGGCTGCACGGAGAACTTGCAAACCTCACAGAAACAGTTACAGGGAGAACAAGCAAACTTCACATAGACAGTTACAGGAGGAGCACGCAAACCTCACACAAACAGTTACAGGGAGAACGTGTGAATCTCACACGGACAGTTGCTGGGAATACTTGCAACCCTCACACAGACAGTTACAGCGAAAACGTGCAAACCTCACACTGATGCAGGGAGAACGTGTGAACATCACACGGATTGTTACAGTGAGAATGTGCAAACCTCACACAGACTGTTATAGTGAATTCATAAAAATCCTCAGATAGACAGTTACAGGGAGAATGCGCATACCTCACACAGACAGTTACATGGAGAACGTGCAAACCTCGCACAGTTACAGCAAGAACACGTTAACCTCACACAGACAGTTAGCGGGAAAACATGCAAACCTCACCCAGACAGTTACAGGGGAACGTGCAAACCTCACACATACAGTTACATGGAGAACGTGCAAACCTCACACAGACAGTTGCACAGAGAACATGCAAACCTCACATAGACAGTTGCTGGGAATACTTGCAACCCTCACACAGACAGTTACAAGGAGAATGTGCAAACCTCACACTGATGCAGGGAGAACGTATGAACATCACACGGATTGTTAAAGTGAGAATGTGCAAACCTCACACAGACTGTTACAGGGAGGACATGCAAACCTCACACAGACAGTTACAGGGAGAACGTAAAAATCCTCAGACAGACAGTTACAGGGAGAACACGCAAACCTCACTCAGCCAATTACTGGGAGAACTTGCAAACCTCGAACAGTCAGTTACAGGGAGAACACGCAATCCTCAAACAGAGAGTTACAGGGAGCACACGCAAACCTTACACAGACAGTGAGAGGGAGAACGTGCAAACCTCACCCAGTCACAGGGAGGATGTGCAAACCTCAATCAGACAGTTACAGTGAGAACGTAAAAATCCTCAGACAGACAGTTACATGGAGAACGCCCAAACCTCACGCAGTTACAGGGAGAACAAGCAAACCTCACACAGACAGTTACATGGAGAACGCCCAAACCTCACGCAGTTACAGGGAGAACAAGCAAACCTCACACAGACAGTTACAGGGAGAACATGCAAAACTCACACGGACAGTTGCTGGGAATACTTGCAAACCTCACACAGACAGTTACAGGGCTAACTTGCAAACCTTAAACAGACAGTTACCGGGAGAACGTGCAAACCTCACACAGTCACAGGGAGAACATGCAAACCTCACACAGACAGTTACAGTGAGAACGTAAAAATCCTCAGACAGACAGTTAAATGTAGAACGTGCAAACCTCACGCAGTTACAGGGAGAACACGCAAACCTCACACAGACAGTTACCGGGAGAACATGCAAACCTCACCCAGACAGTTACAGGGGAACGTGCAAACCTCACACAGACAATTACAGGGAGAACAAGCATACTTCACATAGACAGTTACAGGAAGAACACGCAAAACTCACACAGACAGTTACAGGGAGAACGTGCGAAACTCACACGGACAGTTGCTAGGAATACTTGCAAACCTCATACACTCACAGAGGGAACGTGTAACCCTCACACAGACAGTTACAGTGAGAATGTAAAAGTCCTCAGACAGACAGTTACAGGGAGAACACGCAAACCTCACTCAGCCAATTACTGGGAGAACTTGCAAACCTCAAACAGTCAGTTACAGGGAGAACACACAATCCTCACACAGAGAGTTACAGGGAGAACACGCAAACCTTACACAGACAGTGAGAGGGAGAACGTGCAAACCACACCCAGTCACAGGGAGGATGTGCAAACCTCACACAGACAGTTACAGTGAGAACGTAAAAATCCTCAGACAGACAGTTACATGGAGAACGCCCAAACCTCACGCAGTTACGGGGAGAACAAGCAAACCTCACACAGACAGTTACAGGGAGAACGTGCGAAACTCACACGGACAGTTGCTAGGAATATTTGCAAACCTCACACAGTCACAGAGGGAACGTGTAAACCTCACACAGACAGTTACAGTGAGAATGTAAAAGTCCTCAGACAGACAGTTACATGGAGAACGTGCAAACCTCACACAGTTACAGGGAGAACACGCAAACCTCACACAGACAGTTACCGGGAGAACATGCAAACCTCACCCAGACAGTTACAGGGGAACGTGCAAACCTCACACATACAGTTACAGGGAGAACGTGCAAACCTCACACAGACAGTTGCAAGGAGAACTTGCAAACCTCACAGAAACAGTTACAGGGAGAGCAAGCAAACTTCACATCGACAGTTACAGGAACAGCGCGCAAACCTCACACAGAAAGTTACAGGGAAAACGTGTGAATCTCACACGGACAGTTACTGGGAATACTTGCAACCCTCACACTGACAGTTACAGCGAGAACGTGCAAACCTCACATTGATGCAGGGAGAACGTGTGAACATCACACGGGTTGTTACAGTGAGAATGTGCAAACCTCACACAGACTGTTACAGGGAGAACGTGCAAACCTCCCACAGACAGTTATAGTGAGATCATAAAAAACCTCAGATAGACAGTTACAGGGAGAACGTGCAAACCTCACACAGACAGTTACAGGGAGAAAAAGTAAACTTCACATAGACAGTTTCAGGAAGAACACGCAAAACTCACACAGACAGTTACAGGGAGAACGTGCTAAACTCTCACGGACAGTTGCTAGGAATACTTGGAAACCTCACACAGTCACCGAGGGAACGTGCAAACCTCACACAGACAGTTGCAGTGAGAATGTAAAAGTCCTCAGACAGACAGTTACATGTAGAACGTGCAAAGCTCACACAGTTACATGGAGGACACGCAAACCTCACACAGACAGTTACACGGAGAACGTGCAAACCTCACGCAGTTACAGGGAGAACACGCAAACCTCACACAGACAGTTACCGGGAGAACATGCAAACCTCACCCAGACAGTTACAGTGGAACGTGCAGAACTCACACAGACAGTTACAGGGAGAACGTGCAAACCTCACAGAGACAGTTGCACGGAGAACATGCAAACCTAACATAGACAGTTGCTGGGAATACTTGCAACCCTCACACAGACAGTTACAGGGAGAATGTGCAAACCTCACACTGATGCAGGGAGAACGTATGAACATCACACAGATTGTTAAAGTGAGAATGTGCAAACCTCACACAGACTGTTACAGGGAGAACGTGCAAACCTCACACAGACAGTTACAGTGAGAAGATAAAAATCCTCAGACAGACAGTTACAGGGAGAACATGTAAACATCACCCAGAGAGTTACATGGAGAATGTGCAAACCTCACACAGACAGTTACAGGAAGAACGTGCAAACTTCACATTTACAGTTACAGGGAGAACCTAAAAATCCTCAGACAGACAGTTACAGGGAGAACACGCAAACCTCACTCAGCCAATTACTGGGAGAACTTGCAAACCTCGAACAGTCAGTTACAGGGAGAACACGCAAACCTTACACAGACAGTGAGAGGGAGAACGTGCAAACCTCACACAGTCACAGGGAGGATGTGCAAACCTCACACAGACAGTTACAGTGAGAACGTAAAAATCCTCAGACAGACAGTTACATGGAGAACGCCCAAACCTCACGCAGTTACAGGGAGAACAAGCAAACCTCACACAGACAGTTACAGGGAGAACATGCAAAACTCACACGGACAGTTGCTGGGAATACTTTCAAACCTCACACAGACAGTTACAGGGCTAACTTGCAAACCTTAAACAGACAGTTACCGGGAGAACGTGCAAACCTCACACAGTCACAGGGAGAACATGCAACCCTCACACAAACAGTTACAGGGAGAACAAGCATACTTCACATAGACAGTTACAGGAAGAACACGCAAAACTCACACAGACAGTTCAACGGAGAACATGCAAACCTCACATAGACAGTTGCTGGGAATACTTGCAACCCTCACACAGACAGTTACAGGGAGAATGTGCAAACCTCACACTGATGCAGGGAGAACGTGTGAACATCACACGGATTGTTAAAGTGAGAATGTGCAAACCTCACACAGACTGTTACATGGAGAAAGTGCAAACCTCACACCGACAGTTACAGGAAGAACGTGCAAACTTCACATTTACAGTTACAGGGAGAACGTGCAAACCTCACGCAGACAGTTACCGGGAGAACATGCAAACCTCACACAGACAGTTAGAGTGAGAATGTAAAAGTCCTCAAACATACAGTTACATGGCGAACGTGCAAACCTCACACAGTTACAGGCAGAACACGCAAACATCACACAGACAGTTACCGGGAGAACATGCAAACCTCACCCAGACTGTTACAGGGGAACGTGCAAACCTCACACAGGCAGTTACAGGGAGAACAAGCATACTTCACATAGACAGTTACAGGAAGAACACGCAAAACTCACACAGACAGTTACAGGGGAACGTGCAAACCTCACACAGACAGTTACGCGGTGAACAAGCATACTTCACATAGACAGTTACAGGAAGAACACGCAAAACTCACACAGACAGTTACAGGGAGAACGTGCGAAACTCACACGGACAGTTGCTAGGAATACTTGCAAACCTCACACAGTCACAGAGGGAACGTGTAAACCTCACACAGACAGTTACAGTGAGAATGTAAAAGTCCTCACACAGACAGTTACATGTAGAACGTGCAAAGCTCACACAGTTACAGCAAGAACACGCAAACCTCACACCGAAAGTTACAGGGAAAACGTGTGAATCTCACACGGACAGTTACTGGGAATACTTGCAACCCTCACACTGACAGTTACAGCGAGAACGTGCAAACCTCACATTGATGCAGGGAGAACGTGTGAACATCACATGGATTGTTACAGTGAGAATGTGCAAACCTCACACAGACTGTTACAGGGAGAACGTGCAAACCTCCCACAGACAGTTATAGTGAGATCATAAAAAACCTCAGATAGACAGTTACAGGGAGAACGTGCAAACCTCACACATACAGTTACAGGGAGAAAAAGTAAACTTCACATAGACAGTTGCACGGAGAACATGCAAACCTCACATAGACAGTTGCTGGGAATACTTGCAACCCTCACACAGACAGTTACAGGGAGAATGTGCAAACCTCACACTGATGCAGGGAGAACGTGTGAACATCACACGGATTGTTACAGTGAGAATGTGCAAACCTCACACAGACTGTTACAGGGAGAACGTGCAAACCTCCCACAGACAGTTATAGTGATTTCATAAAAATCCTCAGATAGACCGTTACAGGGAGAACGCGCATACCTCACACAGACAGTTACATGGAGAACGTGCAAACCTCGCACAGTTACAGCAAGAACACGCAAACCTCACACAGACAGTTAGCGGGAAAACATGCAAACCTCACCCAGACAGTTACAGGGGAACGTGCAAACCTCACACATACAGTTACAGGGAGAACGTGCAAACCTCACACAGACAGTTGCACGGAGAACATGCAAACCTCACATAGACGGTTGCTGGGAATACTTGCAACCCTCACACAGACAGTTACAGGGAGAATGTGCAAACCTCACACTGATGCTGGGAGAACGTATGAACATCACACGGATTGTTAAAGTGAGAATGTGCAAACCTCACACAGACTGTTACAGGGAGGACATGCAAACCTCACACAGACAGTTACAGGGAGAACGTAAAAATCCTCAGACAGACAGTTACAGGGAGAACACGAAACCTCACACAGAGAGTTACAGGGAGAACACGCAAACCTTATACAGACAGTGAGAGGGAGAACGTGCAAACCTCACACAGTCACAGGGAGGATGTGCAAACATCAATCAGACAGTTACAGTGAGAACGTAAAAATCCTCAGACAGACAGTTACATGGAGAATGCCCAAACCTCACGCAGTTACAGGGAGAACAAGCAAACCTCACACAGACAGTTACAGGGAGAACATGCAAAACTCACACGGACAGTTGCTGGGAATACTTGCAAACCTCACACATACAGTTACAGGGCTAACTTGCAAACCTTAAACAGACAGTTACCGGGAGAACGTGCAAACCTCACACAGTCACAGGGAGAACGTGCAAACCTCACACAGACAGTTACAGTGAGAACTTAAAAATACTCAGACAGACAGTTACATGTAGAACGTGCAAACCTCACGCAGTTACAGGGAGAACACGCAAACCTCACACAGACAGTTACCGGGAGAACATGCAAACCTCACCCAGACAGTTACAGGGGAACGTGCAAACCTCACACAGACAATTACAGGGAGAACAAGCATACTTCACATAGACAGTTACAGGAAGAACACGCAAAACTCACACAGACAGTTACAGGGGAACGTGCAAACCTCACACAGACAGTTACACGGAGAACAAGCATACTTCACATAGACAGTTACAGGAACAACACGCAAAACTCACACAGAAAGTTACAGGGAGAACGTGCGAAACTCACACGGACAGTTGCTAGGAATACTTGCAAACCTCACACAGTCACAGAGGGAACGTGTAAACCTCACACAGACAGTTACAGTGAGAAAGTAAAAGTCCTCAGACAGACAGTTACATGTAGAACGTGCAAAGCTCACACAGTTACAGGGAGAACACGCAAACCTCACACAGACAGTTACCGGGAGAACATGCAAACCTCACCCAGACAGTTACAGGGGAACGTGCAAACCTCACACATACAGTTACAGGGAGAACGTGCAAACCTCACACAGACAGTTACAGGAGGAGCACGCAAACCTCACACAAACAGTTACAGGGAGAACGTGTGAATCTCACACGGACAGTTGCTGGGAATACTTGCAACCCTCACACAGACAGTTACAGCGAGAACGTGCAAACCTCACACTGATGCAGGGAGAACGTGTGAACATCACATGGATTGTTACAGTGAGAATGTGCAAACCTCACACAGACAGTTACAGGGAGAACGTGCAAACCTCACACAGACAGTTGCACGGAGAACATGCAAACCTCACATACACAGTTGCTGGGAATACTTGCAACCCTCACACAGACATTTACAGGGAGAATGTGCAAACCTCACACTGATGCAGGGAGAACGTATGAACATCACACAGATTGTTAAAGTGAGAATGTGCAAACCTCACACAGACTGTTACAGGGAGAACGTGCAAACCTCACACAGACAGTTACAGTGAGAACATAAATATCCTCAGACAGACAGTTACAGGGAGAACATGTAAACATCACCCTGAGAGTTACATGGAGAATGTGCAAACCTCACACAGACAGTTACTGGAAGAACGTGCAAACTTCACATTTACAGTTACAGGGAGAACCTAAAAATCCTCAGACAGACAGTTACAGGGAGATCACGCAAACCTCACACAGCCAATTACTGGGAGAACTTGCAAACCTCGAACAGTCAGTTACAGGGAGAACACGCAATCCTCACACAGAGAGTTACAGGGAGAACACGCAAACCTTACACAGACAGTGAGAGGGAGAACGTGCAAACCTCACACAGTCACAGGGAGGATGTGCAAACCTCACACAGACAGTTGCAGTGAGAACGTAAAAATCCTCAGACAGACAGTTACATGGAGAACGCCCAAACCTCACGCAGTTACAGGGAGAACAAGCAAACCTCACACAGACAGTTACAGGGAGAACATGCAAAACTCACACGGACAGTTGCTGGGAATACTTGCAAACCTCACACAGACAGTTACAGGGCTAACTTGCAAACCTTAAACAGACAGTTACCGGGAGAACGTGCAAACCTCACACAGTCACAGGGAGAACATGCAACCCTCACACAAACAGTTACAGGGAGAACAAGCATACTTCACATAGACAGTTACAGGAAGAACACGCAAAACTCACAAAGACAGTTGAACGGACAACATGTAAACCTCACATAGACAGTTGCTGGGATTGCTTGCAACCCTCACACAGACAGTTACAGGGAGAATGTGCAAACCTCACACTGATGCAGGGAGAACGTGTGAACATCACACGGATTGTTAAAGTGAGAATGTGCAAACCTCACACAGACTGTTACATGGAGAAAGTGCAAACCTCACACAGACAGTTTCAGGAAGAACGTGCAAACTTCAGATTTACAGTTACAGGGAGAACGTGTAAACCTCACGCAGACAGTTACCGGGAGAACATGCAAACCTCACCCAGACAGTTACAAGGGAACGTGCAAACCTCAAACAGACAGTTACAGGGAGAACAAGCATACTTCACATAGACAGTTACAGGAAGAACACGCAAAACTCACACAGACAGTTACAGGGAGAACGTGCGAAACTCACACGGACAGTTGCTAGGAATACTTGCAAACCTCACACAGTCATAGAGGGAACGTGTAAACCTCACACAGACAGTTACAGTGAGAATGTAAAAGTCCTCAAACAGACAGTTACATGGCGAACGTGCAAACCTCACACAGTTACAGGGAGAACACGCAAACCTCACACAGACAGTTACCGGGAGAACATGCAAACCTCACCCAGACAGCTACAGTGGAACGTGCAAACCTCACACAGACAGTTACAGGGAGAACGTGCAAACCTCACACAGACAGTTGCACGGAGAACATGCAAACCTCACATAGACAGTTGCTGGGAATACTTGCAACCCTCACACAGACAGTTACAGGGAGAATGTGCAAACCTCACACTGATGCAGGGAGAACGTATGAACATCACACGGATTGTTAAAGTGAGAATGTGCAAACCTCACACAGACTGTTACAGGGAGGACATGCAAACCTCACACAGACAGTTACAGGGAGAACGTGCAAACCTCACACAGACAGTTGCACGGAGAACATGCAAACCTCACATACACAGTTGCTGGGAATACTTGCAACCCTCACACAGACAGTTACAGGGAGAATGTGCAAACCTCACACTGATGCAGGGAGAACGTATGAACATCACACAGATTGTTAAAGTGAGAATGTGCAAACCTCACACAGACTGTTACAGGGAGAACGTGCAAACCTCACACAGACAGTTACAGTGAGAACATAAATATCCTCAGACAGACAGTTACAGGGAGAACATGTAAACATCACCCTGAGAGTTACATGGAGAATGTGCAAACCTCACACAGACAGTTACTGGAAGAACGTGCAAACTTCACATTTACAGTTACAGGGAGAACCTAAAAATCCTCAGACAGACAGTTACAGGGAGAACACGCAAACCTCACTCAACCAATTACTGGGAGAAATTGCAAACCTCGAACAGTCAGTTACAGGGAGAACACGCAATCCTCACACAGAGATTTACACGGAGAGCACGCAAACCTTACACAGACAGTGAGAGGGAGAACGTGCAAACCTCACACAGTCACAGGGAGGATGTGCAAACCTCACACAGACAGTTGCAGTGAGAACGTAAAAATCCTCAGACAGACAGTTACATGGAGAACGCCCAAACCTCACGCAGTTACAGGGAGAACAAGCAAACCTCACACAGACAGTTACAGGGAGAACGTGCAAATCTCACACAGACAGTTGAACGGAGAACATGTAAACCTCACATAGACAGTTGCTGGGAATACTTGCAACCCTCACACAGACAGTTACAGGGAGAATGTGCAAACCTCACACTGATGCAGAGAGAACGTGTGAACATCACACGGATTGTTAAAGTGAGAATGTGCAAACCTCACACAGACTGTTACATGGAGAAAGTGCAAACATCACACAGACAGTTACAGGAAGAACGTGCAAACTTCACATTTACAGTTACAGGGAGAACGTGCAAACCTCATGCAGACAGTTACTGGGAGAACATGCAAACCTCAGCCAGACAGTTACAAGGGAACGTGCAAACCTCACACAGACAGTTACAGGGAGAACAAGCATACTTTGCATAGACAGTTAAAGGAAGAACACGCAAAACTCACACAGACAGTTACAGGGAGAACGTGCGAAACTCACACGGACAGTTGCTAGGAATACTTGCAAACCTCACACAGTCACAGAGGGAACGTGTAAACCTCACACAGACAGTTACAGTGAGAATGTAAAAGTCCTCAAACAGACAGTTACATGGCGAACGTGCAAACCTCACACAGTTACAGGGAGAACACGCAAACCTTACACAGACAGTTACCGGGAGAACATGCAAACCTCACCCAGACAGTTACAGGGGAACGTGCAAACCTCACACAGACAGTTACAGGGAGAACAAGCATACTTCACATAGACAGTTACAGGAAGAACACGCAAAAGTGACACAGACAGTTACAGGGGAACGTGCAAACCTCACACAGACAGTTACAGGGAGAACAAGCAAAATTCACATAGACAGTTACAGGAAGAACACGCAAAACTCACACAGACAGTTACAGTGAGAACGTGCGAAACTCACACGGACAGTTGCTAGGAATACTTGCAAACCTCACACAGTCACAGAGGGAACGTGTAAACCTCACACAGACAGTTACAGTGAGAATGTAAAAGTCCTCAGACAGACAGTTACATGTAGAACGTGCAAAGCTCACACAGTTACAAGGAGAACACGCAAACCTCACACAGACAGTTACCGGGAGAACATGCAAACCTCACCCAGACAGTTACAGGGGAACGTGCAAACCTCACACATACAGTTACAGGGAGAACGTGCAAACCTCACAAAGACGGCTGCACGGAGAACTTGCAAACCTCACAGAAACAGTTACAGGGAGAACAAGCAAACTTCACATAGACAGTTACAGGAGGAGCACGCAAACCTCACACAAACAGTTACAGGGAGAACGTGTGAATCTCACACGGACAGTTGCTGGGAATACTTGCAACCCTCACAAAGACAGTTACAGCGAAAACGTGCAAACCTCACACTGATGCAGGGAGAACGTGTGAACATCACACGGATTGTTACAGTGAGAATGTGCAAACCTCACACAGACTGTTATAGTGAATTCATAAAAATCCTCAGATAGACAGTTACAGGGAGAATGCGCATACCTCACACAGACAGTTACATGGAGAACGTGCAAACCTCGCACAGTTACAGCAAGAACACGTTAACCTCACACAGACAGTTAGCGGGAAAACATGCAAACCTCACCCAGACAGTTACAGGGGAACGTGCAAACCTCACACATACAGTTACAGGGAGAACGTGCAAACCTCACACAGACAGTTGCACAGAGAACATGCAAACCTCACATAGACAGTTGCTGGGAATACTTGCAACCCTCACACAGACAGTTACAAGGAGAATGTGCAAACCTCACACTGATGCAGGGAGAACGTATGAACATCACACGGATTGTTAAAGTGAGAATGTGCAAACCTCACACAGACTGTTACAGGGAGGACATGCAAACCTCACACAGACAGTTACAGGGAGAACTTGCAAACCTCGAACAGTCAGTTACAGGGAGAACACGCAATCCTCAAACAGAGAGTTACAGGGAGCACACGCAAACCTTACACAGACAGTGAGAGGGAGAACGTGCAAACCTCACCCAGTCACAGGGAGGATGTGCAAACCTCAATCAGACAGTTACAGTGAGAACGTAAAAATCCTCAGACAGACAGTTACATGGAGAACGCCCAAACCTCACGCAGTTACAGGGAGAACAAGCAAACCTCACACAGACAGTTACATGGAGAACGCCCAAACCTCACGCAGTTACAGGGAGAACAAGCAAACCTCACACAGACAGTTACAGGGAGAACATGCAAAACTCACACGGACAGTTGCTGGGAATACTTGCAAACCTCACACAGACAGTTACAGGGCTAACTTGCAAACCTTAAACAGACAGTTACCGGGAGAACGTGCAAACCTCACACAGTCACAGGGAGAACATGCAAACCTCACACAGACAGTTACAGTGAGAACGTAAAAATCCTCAGACAGACAGTTAAATGTAGAACGTGCAAACCTCACGCAGTTACAGGGAGAACACGCAAACCTCACACAGACAGTTACCGGGAGAACATGCAAACCTCACCCAGACAGTTACAGGGGAACGTGCAAACCTCACACAGACAATTACAGGGAGAACAAGCATACTTCACATAGACAGTTACAGGAAGAACACGCAAAACTCACACAGACAGTTACAGGGAGAACGTGCGAAACTCACACGGACAGTTGCTAGGAATACTTGCAAACCTCATACACTCACAGAGGGAACGTGTAAACCTCACACAGACAGTTACAGTGAGAATGTAAAAGTCCTCAGACAGACAGTTACAGGGAGAACACGCAAACCTCACTCAGCCAATTACTGGGAGAACTTGCAAACCTCAAACAGTCAGTTACAGGGAGAACACGCAATCCTCACACAGAGAGTTACAGGGAGAACACGCAAACCTTACACAGACAGTGAGAGGGAGAACGTGCAAACCACACCCAGTCACAGGGAGGATGTGCAAACCTCACACAGACAGTTACAGTGAGAACGTAAAAATCCTCAGACAGACAGTTACATGGAGAACGCCCAAACCTCACGCAGTTACAGGGAGAACAAGCAAACCTCACACAGACAGTTACAGGGAGAACGTGCGAAACTCGCACGGACAGTTGCTAGGAATATTTGCAAACCTCACACAGTCACAGAGGGAACGTGTAAACCTCACACAGACAGTTACAGTGAGAATGTAAAAGTCCTCAGACAGACAGTTACATGGAGAACGTGCAAACCTCACACAGTTACAGGGAGAACACGCAAACCTCACACAGACAGTTACCGGGAGAACATGCAAACCTCACCCAGACAGTTACAGGGGAACGTGCAAACCTCACACATACAGTTACAGGGAGAACGTGCAAACCTCACACAGACAGTTGCAAGGAGAACTTGCAAACCTCACAGAAACAGTTACAGGGAGAGCAAGCAAACTTCACATCGACAGTTACAGGAACAGCGCGCAAACCTCACACAGAAAGTTACAGGGAAAACGTGTGAATCTCACACGGACAGTTACTGGGAATACTTGTAACCCTCACACTGACAGTTACAGCGAGAACGTGCAAACCTCACATTGATGCAGGGAGAACGTGTGAACATCACACGGATTGTTACAGTGAGAATGTGCAAACCTCACACAGACTGTTACAGGGAGAACGTGCAAACCTCCCACAGACAGTTATCGTGAGATCATAAAAAACCTCAGATAGACAGTTACAGGGAGAACGTGCAAACCTCACACAGACAGTTACAGGGAGAACATGCAAAACTCACACGGACAGTTGCTGGGAATACTTTCAAACCTCACACAGACAGTTACAGGGCTAACTTGCAAACCTTAAACAGACAGTTACCGGGAGAACGTGCAAACCTCACACAGTCACAGGGAGAACATGCAACCCTCACACAAACAGTTACAGGGAGAACAAGCATACTTCACATAGACAGTTACAGGAAGAACACGCAAAACTCACACAGACAGTTCAACGGAGAACATGTAAACCTCACATAGACAGTTGCTGGGAATACTTGCAACCCTCACACAGACAGTTACAGGGAGAATGTGCAAACCTCACACTGATGCAGGGAGAACGTGTGAACATCACACGGATTGTTATAGTGAGAATGTGCAAACCTCACACAGACTGTTACATGGAGAAAGTGCAAACATCACACAGACAGTTACAGGAAGAACGTGCAAACTTCACATTTACAGTTACAGGGAGAACGTGCAAACCTCATGCAGACAGTTACTGGGAGAACATGCAAACCTCAGCCAGACAGTTACAAGGGAACGTGCAAATCTCACACAGACAGTTACAGGGAGAACAAGCATACTTTGCATAGACAGTTAAAGGAAGAACACGCAAAACTCACACAGACAGTTACAGGGAGAACGTGCGAAACTCACACGGACAGTTGCTACGAATACTTGCAAACCTCACACAGTCACAGAGGGAACGTGTAAACCTCACACAGACAGTTACAGTGAGAATGTAAAAGTCCTCAAACAGACAGTTACATGGCGAACGTGCAAACCTCACACAGTTACACGGAGAACACGCAAACCTTACACAGACAGTTACCGGGAGAACATGCAAACCTCACCCAGACAGTTACAGGGGAACGTGCAAACCTCACACAGACAGTTACAGGGAGAACAAGCATACTTCACATAGACAGTTACAGGAAGAACACGCAAAAGTGACACAGACAGTTACAGGGGAACGTGCAAACCTCACACAGACAGTTACAGGGAGAACAAGCAAAATTCACATAGACAGTTACAGGAAGAACGTGCAAACCTCACGCAGTTACAGGGAGAACACGCAAACCTCACACAGACAGTTACCGGGAGAACATGCAAACCTCACCCAGACAGTTACAGTGGAACGTGCAGAACTCACACAGACAGTTACAGGGAGAACGTGCAAACCTCACAGAGACAGTTGCACGGAGAACATGCAAACCTAACATAGACAGTTGCTGGGAATACTTGCAACCCTCACACAGACAGTTACAGGGAGAATGTGCAAACCTCACACTGATGCAGGGAGAACGTATGAACATCACACAGATTGTTAAAGTGAGAATGTGCAAACCTCACACAGACTGTTACAGGGAGAACGTGCAAACCTCACACAGACAGTTACAGTGAGAAGATAAAAATCCTCAGACAGACAGTTACAGGGAGAACATGTAAACATCACCCAGAGAGTTACATGGAGAATGTGCAAACCTCACACAGACAGTTACAGGAAGAACGTGCAAACTTCACATTTACAGTTACAGGGAGAACCTAAAAATCCTCAGACAGACAGTTACAGGGAGAACACGCAAACCTCACTCAGCCAATTACTGGGAGAACTTGCAAACCTCGAACAGTCAGTTACAGGGAGAACACGCAAACCTTACACAGACAGTGAGAGGGAGAACGTGCAAACCTCACACAGTCACAGGGAGGATGTGCAAACCTCACACAGACAGTTACAGTGAGAATGTAAAAGTCCTCAGACAGACAGTTACATGTAGAACGTGCAAAGCTCACACAGTTACAGGGAGAACACGCAAACCTCACACAGACAGTTACCGGGAGAACATGCAAACCTCACCCAGACAGTTACAGGGGAACGTGCAAACCTCACACATACAGTTACAGGGAGAACGTGCAAACCTCACAAAGACGGCTGCACGGAGAACTTGCAAACCTCACAGAAACAGTTACAGGGAGAACAAGCAAACTTCACATAGACAGTTACAGGAGGAGCACGCAAACCTCACACAAACAGTTACAGGGAGAACGTGTGAATCTCACACGGACAGTTGCTGGGAATACTTGCAACCCTCACACAGACAGTTACAGCGAAAACGTGCAAACCTCACACTGATGCAGGGAGAACGTGTGAACATCACACGGATTGTTACAGTGAGAATGTGCAAACCTCACACAGACTGTTATAGTGAATTCATAAAAATCCTCAGATAGACAGTTACAGGGAGAATGCGCATACCTCACACAGACAGTTACATGGAGAACGTGCAAACCTCGCACAGTTACAGCAAGAACACGTTAACCTCACACAGACAGTTAGCGGGAAAACATGCAAACCTCACCCAGACAGTTACAGGGGAACGTGCAAACCTCACACATACAGTTACAGGGAGAACGTGCAAACCTCACACAGACAGTTGCACAGAGAACATGCAAACCTCACATAGACAGTTGCTGGGAATACTTGCAACCCTCACACAGACAGTTACAAGGAGAATGTGCAAACCTCACACTGATGCAGGGAGAACGTATGAACATCACACGGATTGTTAAAGTGAGAATGTGCAAACCTCACACAGACTGTTACAGGGAGGACATGCAAACCTCACACAGACAGTTACAGGGAGAACGTAAAAATCCTCAGACAGACAGTTACAGGGAGAACACGCAAACCTCACACAGACAGTTACCGGGAGAACATGCAAACCTCACCCAGACAGTTACAGGGGAACGTGCAAACCTCACACATACAGTTACAGGGAGAACGTGCAAACCTCACACAGACAGTTGCAAGGAGAACTTGCAAACCTCACAGAAACAGTTACAGGGAGAGCAAGTAAACTTCACATCGACAGTTACAGGAACAGCGCGCAAACCTCACACAGAAAGTTACAGGGAAAACGTGTGAATCTCACACGGACAGTTACTGGGAATACTTGCAACCCTCACACTGACAGTTACAGCGAGAACGTGCAAACCTCACATTGATGCAGGGAGAACGTGTGAACATCACACGGATTGTTACAGTGAGAATGTGCAAACCTCACACAGACTGTTACAGGGAGAACGTGCAAACCTCCCACAGACAGTTATAGTGAGATCATAAAAAACCTCAGATAGTCAGTTACAGGGAGAACGTGCAAACCTCACACAGACAGTTACAGGGAGAAAAAGTAAACTTCACATAGACAGTTTCAGGAAGAACACGCAAAACTCACACAGACAGTTACAGGGAGAACGTGCTAAACTCTCACGGACAGTTGCTAGGAATACTTGCAAACCTCACACAGTCACCGAGGGAACGTGCAAACCTCACACAGACAGTTGCAGTGAGAATGTAAACGTCCTCAGACAGACAGTTACATGTAGAACGTGCAAAGCTCACACAGTTACATGGAGGACACGCAAACCTCACACAGACAGTTACACAGAGAACTTGCAAACCTCACGCAGTTACAGGGAGAACACGCAAACCTCACACAGACAGTTACCGGGGGAACATGCAAACCTCACCCGGACATTTACAGTGGAACGTGTAGAACTCACACAGACAGTTACAGGGAGAACGTGCAAACCTCACAGAGACAGTTGCACGGAGAACATGCAAACCTAACATAGACAGTTGCTGGGAATACTTGCAACCCTCACACAGACAGTTACAGGGAGAATGTGCAAACCTCACACTGATGCAGGGAGAACGTATGAACATCACACAGATTGTTAAAGTGAGAATGTGCAAACCTCACACAGACTGTTACAGGGAGAACGTGCAAACCTCACACAGACAGTTACAGTGAGAAGATAAAAATCCTCAGACAGACAGTTACAGGGAGAACATGTAAACATCACCCAGAGAGTTACATGGAGAATGTGCAAACCTCACACAGACAGTTACAGGAAGAACGTGCAAACTTCACATTTACAGTTACAGGGAGAACCTAAAAATCCTCAGACAGACAGTTACAGGGAGAACACACAAACCTCACTCAGCCAATTACTGGGAGAACTTGCAAACCTCGAACAGTCAGTTACAGGGAGAACACGCAAACCTTACACAGACAGTGAGAGGGAGAACGTGCAAACCTCACACAGTCACAGGGAGGATGTGCAAACCTCACACAGACAGTTACAGTGAGAACGTAAAAATCCTCAGACAGACAGTTACATGGAGAACGCCCAAACCTCACGCAGTTACAGGGAGAACAAGCAAACCTCACACAGACAGTTACAGGGAGAACATGCAAAACTCACACGGACAGTTGCTGGGAATACTTTCAAACCTCACACAGACAGTTACAGGGCTAACTTGCAAACCTTAAACAGACAGTTACCGGGAGAACGTGCAAACCTCACACAGTCACAGGGAGAACATGCAACCCTCACACAAACAGTTACAGGGAGAACAAGCATACTTCACATAGACAGTTACAGGAAGAACACGCAAAACTCACACAGACAGTTCAACGGAGAACATGTAAACCTCACATAGACAGTTGCTGGGAATACTTGCAACCCTCACACAGACAGTTACAGGGAGAATGTGCAAACCTCACACTGATGCAGGGAGAACGTGTGAACATCACACGGATTGTTAAAGTGAGAATGTGCAAACCTCACACAGACTGTTACATGGAGAAAGTGCAAACCTCACACCGACAGTTACAGGAAGAACGTGCAAACTTCACATTTACAGTTACAGGGAGAATGTGCAAACCTCACGCAGACAGTTACCGGGAGAATATGCAAACCTCACCCAGACAGTTACAAGTGAACGTGCAGACCTCAAACAGACAGTTACAGGGAGAACAAGCATACTTCATATAGACAGTTACAGGAAGAACACGCAAAACTCACACAGACAGTTACAGGGAGAACATGCAAACCTCACACAGACAGTTAGAGTGAGAATGTAAAAGTCCTCAAACAGACAGTTACATGGCGAACGTGCAAGCCTCACACAGTTACAGGCAGAACACGCAAACATCACACAGACAGTTACCGGGAGAACATGCAAACCTCACCCAGACTGCTACAGGGGAACGTGCAAACCTCACACAGGCAGTTACAGGGAGAACAAGCATACTTCACATAGACAGTTACAGGAAGAACACGCAAAACTCACACAGACAGTTACAGGGAGAACGTGCGAAACTCACACGGACAGTTGCTAGGAATACATGCAAACCTCACACAGTCACAGAGGGAACGTGTAAACCTCACACAGACAGTTACAGTGAGAATGTAAAAGTCCTCACACAGACAGTTACATGTAGAACGTGCAAAGCTCACACAGTTACAGGGAGAACACGCAAACCTCACACAGACAGTTACCGGGAGAACATGCAAACCTCACCCAGACAGTTGCAGGGGAACGTGCAAACCTCACACATACAGTTACAGGGAGAACGTGCAAACCTCACACAGACAGTTGCACGGAGAATATGCAAACCTCACAGAAACAGTTACAGGGAGAACAAGCAAACTTCACATAGACAGTTACAGGAGGAGCACGCAAACCTCACACAAACAGTTACAGGGAGAACGTGTGAATCTCACACGGACAGTTGCTGGGAATACTTGCAACCCTCACACAGACAGTTACAGCGAGAACGTGCAAACCTCACACTGATGCAGGGAGAACGTGTGAACATCACACGGATTGTTACAGTGAGAATGTGCAAACCTCACACAGACTGTTACAGGGAGAACGTGCAAACCTCCCACAGACAGTTATAGTGAATTCATAAAAATCCTCAGATAGACAGTTACAGGGAGAACGCGCATACCTCACACAGACAGTTACATGGAGAACGTGCAAACCTCGCACAGTTACAGCAAGAACACGCAAACCTCACACAGACAGTTAGCGGGAAAACATGCAACCCTCACCCAGACAGTTACAGGGGAACGTGCAAACCTCACACATACAGTTACAGGGAGAACGTGCAAACCTCACACAGACAGTTGCACGGAGAACTTGCAAACCTCACAGAAACAGTTACAGGGAGAACAAGCAAACTTCACATCGACAGTTACAGGAACAGCGCGCAAACCTCACACCGAAAGTTACAGGGAAAACGTGTGAATCTCACACGGACAGTTACTGGGAATACTTGCAACCCTCACACTGACAGTTACAGCGAGAACGTGCAAACCTCACATTGATGCAGGGAGAACGTGTGAACATCACACGGATTGTTACAGTGAGAATGTGCAAACCTCACACAGACTGTTACAGGGAGAACGTGCAAACCTCCCACAGACAGTTATAGTGAGATCATAAAAAACCTCAGATAGACAGTTACAGGGAGAACGTGCAAACCTCACACATACAGTTACAGGGAGAAAAAGTAAACTTCACATAGACAGTTGCACGGAGAACATGCAAACCTCACATAGACAGTTGCTGGGAATACTTGCAACCCTCACACAGACAGTTACAGGGAGAATGTGCAAACCTCACACAGACTGTTACAGGGAGAACGTGCAAACCTCCCAGAGACAGTTATAGTGAATTCATAAAAATCCTCAGATAGACCGTTACAGGGAGAACGCGCATACCTCACACAGACAGTTACATGGAGAACGTGCAAACCTCGCACAGTTACAGCAAGAACACGCAAACCTCACACAGACAGTTAGCGGGAAAACATGCAAACCTCACCCAGACAGTTACAGGGGAACGTGCAAACCTCACACATACAGTTACAGGGAGAACGTGCAAACCTCACACAGACAGTTGCACGGAGAACATGCAAACCTCACATAGACGGTTGCTGGGAATACTTGCAACCCTCACACAGACAGTTACAGGGAGAATGTGCAAACCTCACACTGATGCTGGGAGAACGTATGAACATCACACGGATTGTTAAAGTGAGAATGTGCAAACCTCACACAGACTGTTACAGGGAGGACATGCAAACCTCACACAGACAGTTACAGGGAGAACGTAAAAATCCTCAGACAGACAGTTACAGGGAGAACACGAAACCTCACACAGAGAGTTACAGGGAGAACACGCAAACCTTATACAGACAGTGAGAGGGAGAACGTGCAAACCTCACACAGTCACAGGGAGGATGTGCAAACCTCAATCAGACAGTTACAGTGAGAACGTAAAAATCCTCAGACAGACAGTTACATGGAGAATGCCCAAACCTCACGCAGTTACAGGGAGAACAAGCAAACCTCACACAGACAGTTACAGGGAGAACATGCAAAACTCACACGGACAGTTGCTGGGAATACTTGCAAACCTCACACATACAGTTACAGGGCTAACTTGCAAACCTTAAACAGACAGTTACCGGGAGAACGTGCAAACCTCACACAGTCACAGGGAGAACGTGCAAACCTCACACAGACAGTTACAGTGAGAACTTAAAAATACTCAGACAGACAGTTACATGTAGAACGTGCAAACCTCACGCAGTTACAGGGAGAACACGCAAACCTCACACAGACAGTTACCGGGAGAACATGCAAACCTCACCCAGACAGTTACAGGGGAACGTGCAAACCTCACACAGACAATTACAGGGAGAACAAGCATACTTCACATAGACAGTTACAGGAAGAACACGCAAAACTCACACAGACAGTTACAGGGGGAACGTGCAAACCTCCCACAGACAGTTATAGTGAGATCATAAAAAACCTCAGATAGACAGTTACAGGGAGAACGTGCAAACCTCACACATACAGTTACAGGGAGAAAAAGTAAACTTCACATAGACAGTTGCACGGAGAACATGCAAACCTCACATAGACAGTTGCTGGGAATACTTGCAACCCTCACACAGACAGTTACAGGGAGAATGTGCAAACCTCACACTGATGCAGGGAGAACGTGTGAACATCACACGGATTGTTACAGTGAGAATGTGCAAACCTCACACAGACTGTTACAGGGAGAACGTGCAAACCTCCCAGAGAGAGTTATAGTGAATTCATAAAAATCCTCAGATAGACCGTTACAGGGAGAACGCGCATACCTCACACAGACAGTTACATGGAGAACGTGCAAACCTCGCACAGTTACAGCAAGAACACGCAAACCTCACACAGACAGTTAGCGGGAAAACATGCAAACCTCACCCAGACAGTTACAGGGGAACGTGCAAACCTCACACATACAGTTACAGGGAGAACGTGCAAACCTCACACAGACAGTTGCACGGAGAACATGCAAACCTCACATAGACGGTTGCTGGGAATACTTGCAACCCTCACACAGACAGTTACAGGGAGAATGTGCAAACCTCACACTGATGCTGGGAGAACGTATGAACATCACACGGATTGTTAAAGTGAGAATGTGCAAACCTCACACAGACTGTTACAGGGAGGACATGCAAACCTCACACAGACAGTTACAGGGAGAACGTAAAAATCCTCAGACAGACAGTTACAGGGAGAACACGAAACCTCACACAGAGAGTTACAGGGAGAACACGCAAACCTTATACAGACAGTGAGAGGGAGAACGTGCAAACCTCACACAGTCACAGGGAGGATGTGCAAACCTCAATCAGACAGTTACAGTGAGAACGTAAAAATCCTCAGACAGACAGTTACATGGAGAATGCCCAAACCTCACGCAGTTACAGGGAGAACAAGCAAACCTCACACAGACAGTTACAGGGAGAACATGCAAAACTCACACGGACAGTTGCTGGGAATACTTGCAAACCTCACACATACAGTTACAGGGCTAACTTGCAAACCTTAAACAGACAGTTACCGGGAGAACGTGCAAACCTCACACAGTCACAGGGAGAACGTGCAAACCTCACACAGACAGTTACAGTGAGAACTTAAAAATACTCAGACAGACAGTTACATGTAGAACGTGCAAACCTCACGCAGTTACAGGGAGAACACGCAAACCTCACACAGACAGTTACCGGGAGAACATGCAAACCTCACCCAGACAGTTACAGGGGAACGTGCAAACCTCACACAGACAATTACAGGGAGAACAAGCATACTTCACATAGACAGTTACAGGAAGAACACGCAAAACTCACACAGACAGTTACAGGGGAACGTGCAAACCTCACACAGACAGTTACACGGAGAACAAGCATACTTCACATAGACAGTTACAGGAACAACACGCAAAACTCACACAGAAAGTTACAGGGAGAACGTGCGAAACTCACACGGACAGCTGCTAGGAATACTTGCAAACCTCACACAGTCACAGAGGGACGTGTAAACCTCACACAGACAGTTACAGTGAGAAAGTAAAAGTCCTCAGACAGACAGTTACATGTAGAACGTGCAAAGCTCACACAGTTACAGGGAGAACACGCAAACCTCACACAGACAGTTACCGGGAGAACATGCAAACCTCACCCAGACAGTTACAGGGGAACGTGCAAACCTCACACATACAGTTACAGGGAGAACGTGCAAACCTCACACAGACAGTTGCACGGAGAACTTGCAAACCTCACAGAAACAGTTACAGGGAGAACAAGCAAACTTCACATAGACAGTTACAGGAGGAGCACGCAAACCTCACACAAACAGTTACAGGGAGAACGTGTGAATCTCACACGGACAGTTGCTGGGAATACTTGCAACCCTCACACAGACAGTTACAGCGAGAACGTGCAAACCTCACACTGATGCAGGGAGAACGTGTGAACATCACATGGATTGTTACAGTGAGAAAGTGCAAACCTCACACAGGCTGTTACAGGGAGAACGTGCAAACCTCGCACAGTTACTGCAAGAACACCCAAACCTCACACAGACAGTTAGCGGGAAAACATGCAAACCTCACCCAGACAGTTACAGGGGAACGTGCAAACCTCACACATACAGTTACAGGGAGAGCGTGCAAACCTCACACAGACAGTTGCACAGAGAACATGCAAACCTCAGATAGACAGTTGCTGGGAATACTTGCAACCCTCACACAGACAGTTACAGGGAGAATGTGTAAACCTCACACTGATGCAGGGAGATCGTATGAACATCACACGGATTGTTAAAGTGAGAATGTGCAAACCTCACACAGACTGTTACAGTGAGAACATGCAAACCTCACACAGACAGTTACAGGGAGAACGTAAAAATCCTCAGACAGACAGTTACAGGGAGAACACGCAAACCTCACTCAGCCAATTACTGGGAGAACTTGCAAACCTCGAACAGTCAGTTACAGGGAGAACACGCAATCCTCACACAGAGAGTTACAGGGAGAACACGCAAACCTCACACAGACAGTTACAGTGAGAACGTAAAAATCCTCAGACAGACAGTTACATGGAGAACGCCCAAACCTCACGCAGTTACAGGGAGAACAAGCAAACCTCACACAGACAGTTACAGGGAGAACGTGCGAAACTCACACGGACAGTTGCTACGAATACTTGCAAACCTCACACAGTCACAGAGGGAACGTGTAAACCTCACACAGACAGTTACAGTGAGAATGTAAAAGTCCTCAGACAGACAGTTACATGGAGAACGTGCAAACCTCACACAGTTACAGGGAGAACACGCAAACCTCACACAGACAGTTACCGGGAGAACATGCAAACCTCACCCAGACAGTTACAGGGGAACGTGCAAACCTCACACATACAGTTACAGGGAGAACGTGCAAACCTCACACAGACAGTTGCACGGAGAACTTGCAAACCTCACACAAACAGTTACAGGGAGAACAAGCAAACTTCACATCGACAGTTACAGGAACAGCGCGCAAACCTCACACAGAAAGTTACAGGGAAAACGTGTGAATCTCACACGGACAGTTGCTGGGAATACTTGCAACCCTCACACAGACAGTTGCAGTGAGAATGTAAAAGTCCTCAGACAGACAGTTACATGTAGAACGTGCAAAGCTCACACAGTCACATGGAGAACACGCAAACCTCACACAGACAGTTACACGGAGAACGTGCAAACCTCACGCAGTTACAGGGAGAACACGCAAACCTCACACAGACAGTTACCGGGAGAACATGCAAACCTCACCCAGACAGTTACAGTGGAACGTGCAAACCTCACACAGACAGTTACAGGGAGAACGTGCAAACCTCACACAGACAGTTGCACGGAGAACATGCAAACCTCACATACACAGTTGCTGGGAATACTTGCAACCCTCACACAGACAGTTACAGGGAGAATGTGCAAACCTCACACTGATGCAGGGAGAACGTATGAACATCACACAGATTGTTAAAGTGAGAATGTGCAAACCTCACACAGACTGTTACAGGGAGAACGTGCAAACCTCACACAGACAGTTACAGTGAGAACATAAATATCCTCAGACAGACAGTTACAGGGAGAACATGTAAACATCACCCTGAGAGTTACATGGAGAATGTGCAAACCTCACACAGACAGTTACTGGAAGAACGTGCAAACTTCACATTTACAGTTACAGGGAGAACCTAAAAATCCTCAGACAGACAGTTACAGGGAGAACACGCAAACCTCACTCAGCCAATTACTGGGAGAACTTGCAAACCTCGAACAGTCAGTTACAGGGAGAACACGCAATCCTCACACAGAGAGTTACAGGGAGAACACGCAAACCTTACACAGACAGTGAGAGGGAGAACGTGCAAACCTCACACAGTCACAGGGAGGATGTGCAAACCTCACACAGACAGTTGCAGTGAGAACGTAAAAATCCTCAGACAGACAGTTACATGGAGAACGCCCAAACCTCACGCAGTTACAGGGAGAACAAGCAAACCTCACACAGACAGTTACAGGGAGAACATGCAAAACTCACACGGACAATTGCTGGGAATACTTGCAAACCTCACACAGACAGTTACAGGGCTAACTTGCAAACCTTAAACAGACAGTTACCGGGAGAACGTGCAAACCTCACACAGTCACAGGGAGAACATGCAACCCTCACACAAACAGTTACAGGGAGAACAAGCATACTTCACATAGACAGTTACAGGAAGAACACGCAAAACTCACACAGACAGTTGAACGGAGAACATGTAAACCTCACATAGACAGTTGCTGGGATTGCTTGCAACCCTCACACAGACAGTTACAGGGAGAATGTGCAAACCTCACACTGATGCAGGGAGAACGTGTGAACATCACACGGATTGTTAAAGTGAGAATGTGCAAACCTCACACAGACTGTTACATGGAGAAAGTGCAAACCTCACACAGACAGTTTCAGGAAGAACGTGCAAACTTCACATTTACAGTTACAGGGAGAACGTGTAAACCTCACGCAGACAGTTACCGGGAGAACATGCAAACCTCACCCAGACAGTTACAAGGGAACGTGCAAACCTCAAACAGACAGTTACAGGGAGAACAAGCATACTTCACATAGACAGTTACAGGAAGAACACGCAAAACTCACACAGACAGTTACAGGGAGAACGTGCGAAACTCACACGGACAGTTGCTAGGAATACTTGCAAACCTCACACAGTCACAGAGGGAACGTGTAAACCTCACACAGACAGTTACAGTGAGAATGTAAAAGTCCTCAAACAGACAGTTACATGGCGAACGTGCAAACCTCACACAGTTACAGGGAGAACACGCAAACCTCACACAGACAGTTACCGGGAGAACATGCAAACCTCACCCAGACAGCTACAGTGGAACGTGCAAACCTCACACAGACAGTTACAGGGAGAACGTGCAAACCACACACAGACAGTTGTACGGAGAACATGCAAACCTCACATAGACAGTTGCTGGGAATACTTGCAACCCTCACACAGACAGTTACAGGGAGAATGTGCAAACCTCACACTGATGCAGGGAGAATGTATGAACATCACACGGATTGTTAAAGTGAGAATGTGCAAACCTCACACAGACTGTTACAGGGAGGACATGCAAACCTCACACAGACAGTTACAGGGAGAACCTAAAAATCCTCAGACAGACAGTTACAGGTAGAACACGCAAACCTCACTCTGCCAATTACTGGGAGAACTTGCAAACCTCGAACAGTCAGTTACAGGGAGAACACGCAATCCTCACACAGAGAGTTACAGGGAGAACACGCAAACCTTATACAGACAGTGAGAGGGAGAACGTGCAAACCTCACCCAGTCACAGGGAGGATGTGCAAACCTCAATCAGACAGTTACAGTGAGAACGTAAAGATCCTCAGACAGACAGTTACATGGAGAATGCCCAAACCTCACGCAGTTACAGGGAGACCAAGCAAACCTCACACAGACAGTTACAGGGAGAACATGCAAAACTCACACGGGCAGTTGCTGGGAATACTTGCAAACCTCACACAGACAGTTACAGGGCTAACTTGCAAACCTTAAACAGACAGTTACCGGGAGAACGTGCAAACCTCACACAGTCACAGGGAGAACACGCAAACCTCAGACAGACAGTTACCGGGAGAACATGCAAACCTCACCCAGACAGTTACAGGGGAACGTGCAAACCTCACACAGACAATTACAGGGAGAACAAGCATACTTCACATGGACAGTTACAGGAAGAACACGCAAAACTCACACAGACAGTTACAGGGGAACGTGCAAAACTCACACAGACAGTTACAGGGCGAACAAGCATACTTCATATAGACAGTTACAGGAAGAACACGCAAAACTCACACAGACAGCTACAGGGAGAACGTGCGAAACTCACACAGACAGTTGCTAGGAATACTTGCAAACCTCACATAGTCACAGAGGGAACGTGTAAACCTCACACAGACAGTTACAGTGAGAATGTAGAAGTCCTCAGACAGACAGTTACATGTAGAACGTGCAAAGCTCACACAGTTACAGGGAGAACACGCAAACCTCACACAGACAGTTACCTGGAGAACATGCAAACCTCACACAGACAGTTACAGGGGAACGTGCAAACCTCACACATACAGTTACAGGGAGAACACGCAAACCTCACACAGACAGTTACCTGGAGAACATGCAAACCTCACACAGACAGTTACAGGGGAACGTGCAAACCTCACACATACAGTTACAGGGAGGACATGCAAACCTCACACAGACAGTTACAGGGAGAATGTAAAAATCCTCAGACAGACAGTTACAGGGAGAACACGCAAACCTCACTCAGCCAATTACTGGAAGAACTTGCAAACCTCGAACAGTCAGTTACAGGGAGAACACGCAATCCTCACACAGAGAGTTACAGGGAGAACACGCAAACCTTACACAGACATGAGAGGGAGAACGTGCAAACCTCACCCAGTCACAGGGAGGATGTGCAAACCTCAATCAGACAGTTACAATGAGAACGTAAAAATCCTCAGACAGACAGTTTCATGGAGAATGCCCAAACCTCACGCAGTTACAGGGAGAACAAGCAAACCTCACACAGACAGTTACAGGGAGAACATGCAAAACTCACACGGACAGTTGCTGGGAATACTTGCAAACCTCACACAGACAGTTACAGGGCTAACTTGCAAACCTTAAACAGACAGTTACCGGGAGAACGTGCAAACCTCACACAGTCACAGGGAGAACGTGCAAACCTCACACAGACAGTTACAGTGAGATAGTAAAAATCCTCAGACAGACAGTTACATGTAGAACGTGCAAACCTCACGCAGTTACAGGGAGAACACGCAAACCTCACACAGACAGTTACCGGGAGAACATGCAAACCTCACCCAGACAGTTACAGGGGAACGTGCAAACCTCACACAGACAATTACAGGGAGAACAAGCATACTTCACATAGACAGTTACAGGAAGAACACGCAAAACTCACACAGACAGTTACAGGGAGAACATGCGAAACTCACACGGACAGTTGCTAGGAATTCTTGCAAACCTCACACAGTCACAGAGGGAATGTGCAAACCTCACACAGACAGTTACAGTGAGAACATAAAAAACCTCAGACAGACAGTTACATGTAGAACGTGCAAACGTCACACAGTTACAGGGAGAACACGCAAACCTCACACAGACAGTTACAGGGAGAACATGCGAAACTCACACGGACAGTTGCTAGGAATACTTGCAAACCTCACACAGTCACAGAGGGAACGTGTAAACCTCACACAGACAGTTACAGTGAGAATGTAAAAGTCCTCAGACAGACAGTTACAAGGAGAACGTGCAAACCTCACACAGTTACAGGGAGAACACGCAAACCTCACACAGACAGTTACCGGGAGAACATGCAAACCTCACCCAGACAGTTACAGGGGAACGTGCAAAACTCACACATACAGTTACAGGGAGAACGTGCAAACCTCACACAGACAGTTGCACGGAGAACTTGCAAACCTCACACAAACAGTTACAGGGAGAACAAGCAAACTTCACATAGACAGTTACAGGAGGAGCATGCAAACCTCACACAAACAGTTACAGGGAGAACGTGTGAATCTCACACGGACAGTTGCTGGGAATACTTGCAACCGTCACACAGACAGTTACAGCGAGAACGTGCAAACCTCACACTGATGCAGGGAGAACGTGAGAACATCACACGGATTGTTACAGTGAGAATGTGCAAACCTCACACAGACTGTTACAGGGAGAACGTGCAAACCTCCCACAGACAGTTATAGTGAATTCATAAAAATCCTCAGATAGACAGTTACAGGGAGAACGCGCATACCTCACACAGACAGTTACATGGAGAACGTGCAAACCTCGCACAGTTACAGCAAGAACACGCAAACCTCACACAGACAGTTAGCGGGAAAACATGCAAACCTCACCCAGACAGTTGCACAGAGAACATGCAAACCTCACATAGACAGTTGCTGGGAATACTTGCAACCCTCACACAGACAGTTACAGGGAGAATGTGCAAACCTCACACTGATGCAGGGAGAACGTATGAACATCACACGGATTGTTAAAGTGAGAATGTGCAAACCTCACACAGACTGTTACAGGGAGGACATGCAAACCTCACACAGACAGTTACAGGGAGAACGTAAAAATCCTCAGACAGACAGTTACAGGGAGAACACGCAAACCTCACTCAGCCAATTACTGGGAGAACTTGCAAACCTCGAACAGTCAGTTACAGGGAGAACACGCAATCCTCACACAGAGAGTTACAGGGAGAACACGCAAACCTTACACAGACAGTGAGAGGGAGAACGTGCAAACCTCACCCAGTCACAGGGAGGATGTGCAAACCTCAATCAGACAGTTACAGTGAGAACGTAAAAATCCTCAGACGGACAGTTACATGGAGAATGCCCAAACCTCACGCAGTTACAGGGAGAACAAGCAAACCTCACACAGACAGTTACAGGGAGAACATGCAAAACTCACACGGACAGTTGCTGGGAATACTTGCAAACCTCACACAGACAGTTACAGGGCTAACTTGCAAACCTTAAACAGACAGTTACCGGGAGAACGTGCAAACCTCACACAGTCACAGGGAGAACGTGCAAACCTCACACAGACAGTTACAGTGAGATAGTAAAAATCCTCAGACAGACAGTTACATGTAGAACGTGCAAACCTCACGCAGTTACAGGGAGAACACGCAAACCTCACACAGACAGTTACCGGGAGAACATGCAAACCTCACCCAGACAGTTACAGGGGAACGTGCAAACCTCACACAGACAATTACAGGGAGAACAAGCATACTTCACATAGACAGTTACAGGAAGAACACGCAAAACTCACACAGACAGTTACAGGGAGAACATGCGAAACTCACACGGACAGTTGCTAGGAATACTTGCAAACCTCACACAGTCACAGAGGGACGTGTAAACTTCACACAGACAGTTACAGTGAGAAAGTAAAAGTCCTCAGACAGACAGTTACATGTAGAACGTGCAAAGCTCACACAGTTACAGGGAGAACACGCAAACCTCACACAGACAGTTACCGGGAGAACATGCAAACCTCACCCAGACAGTTACAGGGGAACGTGCAAACCTCACACATACAGTTACAGGGAGAACGTGCAAACCTCACACAGACAGTTGCACGGAGAACTTGCAAACCTCACAGAAACAGTTACAGGGAGAACAAGCAAACTTCACATAGACAGTTACAGGAGGAGCACGCAAACCTCACACAAACAGTTACAGGGAGAACGTGTGAATCTCACACGGACAGTTGCTGGGAATACTTGCAACCCTCACACAGACAGTTACAGCGAGAACGTGCAAACCTCACACTGATGCAGGGAGAACGTGTGAACATCACATGGATTGTTACAGTGAGAAAGTGCAAACCTCACACAGGCTGTTACAGGGAGAACGTGCAAACCTCGCACAGTTACTGCAAGAACACCCAAACCTCACACAGACAGTTAGCGGGAAAACATGCAAACCTCACCCAGACAGTTACAGGGGAACGTGCAAACCTCACACATACAGTTACAGGGAGAGCGTGCAAACCTCACACAGACAGTTGCACAGAGAACATGCAAACCTCAGATAGACAGTTGCTGGGAATACTTGCAACCCTCACACAGACAGTTTCAGGGAGAATGTGTAAACCTCACACTGATGCAGGGAGATCGTATGAACATCACACGGATTGTTAAAGTGAGAATGTGCAAACCTCACACAGACTGTTACAGTGAGAACATGCAAACCTCACACAGACAGTTACAGGGAGAACGTAAAAATCCTCAGACAGACAGTTACAGGGAGAACACGCAAACCTCACTCAGCCAATTACTGGGAGAACTTGCAAACCTCGAACAGTCAGTTACAGGGAGAACACGCAATCCTCACACAGAGAGTTACAGGGAGAACACGCAAACCTCACACAGACAGTTACAGTGAGATAGTAAAAATCCTCAGACAGACAGTTACATGTAGAACGTGCAAACCTCACGCAGTTACAGGGAGAACACGCAAACCTCACACAGACAGTTACCGGGAGAACATGCAAACCTCACCCAGACAGTTACAGGGGAACGTGCAAACCTCACACAGACAATTACAGGGAGAACAAGCATACTTCACATAGACAGTTACAGGAAGAACACGCAAAACTCACACAGACAGTTACAGGGAGAACATGCGAAACTCACACGGACAGTTGCTAGGAATTCTTGCAAACCTCACACAGTCACAGAGGGAATGTGCAAACCTCACACAGACAGTTACAGTGAGAACATAAAAAACCTCAGACAGACAGTTACATGTAGAACGTGCAAACGTCACACAGTTACAGGGAGAACACGCAAACCTCACACAGACAGTTACAGGGAGAACATGCGAAACTCACACGGACAGTTGCTAGGAATACTTGCAAACCTCACACAGTCACAGAGGGAACGTGTAAACCTCACACAGACAGTTACAGTGAGAATGTAAAAGTCCTCAGACAGACAGTTACATGGAGAACGTGCAAACCTCACACAGTTACAGGGAGAACACGCAAACCTCACACAGACAGTTACCGGGAGAACATGCAAACCTCACCCAGACAGTTACAGGGGAACGTGCAAAACTCACACATACAGTTACAGGGAGAACGTGCAAACCTCACACAGACAGTTGCACGGAGAACTTGCAAACCTCACACAAACAGTTACAGGGAGAACAAGCAAACTTCACATAGACAGTTACAGGAGGAGCATGCAAACCTCACACAAACAGTTACAGGGAGAACGTGTGAATCTCACACGGACAGTTGCTGGGAATACTTGCAACCGTCACACAGACAGTTACAGCGAGAACGTGCAAACCTCACACTGATGCAGGGAGAACGTGAGAACATCACACGGATTGTTACAGTGAGAATGTGCAAACCTCACACAGACTGTTACAGGGAGAACGTGCAAACCTCCCACAGACAGTTATAGTGAATTCATAAAAATCCTCAGATAGACAGTTACAGGGAGAACGCGCATACCTCACACAGACAGTTACATGGAGAACGTGCAAACCTCGCACAGTTACAGCAAGAACACGCAAACCTCACACAGACAGTTAGCGGGAAAACATGCAAACCTCACCCAGACAGTTACAGGGGAACGTGAAAACCTCACACATACAGTTACAGGGAGAACGTGCAAACCTCACACAGACAGTTGCACAGAGAACATGCAAACCTCACATAGACAGTTGCTGGGAATACTTGCAACCCTCACACAGACAGTTACAGGGAGAATGTGCAAACCTCACACTGATGCAGGGAGAACGTATGAACATCACACGGATTGTTAAAGTGAGAATGTGCAAACCTCACACAGACTGTTACAGGGAGGACATGCAAACCTCACACAGACAGTTACAGGGAGAACGTAAAAATCCTCAGACAGACAGTTACAGGGAGAACACGCAAACCTCACTCAGCCAATTACTGGGAGAACTTGCAAACCTCGAACAGTCAGTTACAGGGAGAACACGCAATCCTCACACAGAGAGTTACAGGGAGAACACGCAAACCTTACACAGACAGTGAGAGGGAGAACGTGCAAACCTCACCCAGTCACAGGGAGGATGTGCAAACCTCAATCAGACAGTTACAGTGAGAACGTAAAAATCCTCAGACGGACAGTTACATGGAGAATGCCCAAACCTCACGCAGTTACAGGGAGAACAAGCAAACCTCACACAGACAGTTACAGGGAGAACATGCAAAACTCACACGGACAGTTGCTGGGAATACTTGCAAACCTCACACAGACAGTTACAGGGCTAACTTGCAAACCTTAAACAGACAGTTACCGGGAGAACGTGCAAACCTCACACAGTCACAGGGAGAACGTGCAAACCTCACACAGACAGTTACAGTGAGATAGTAAAAATCCTCAGACAGACAGTTACATGTAGAACGTGCAAACCTCACGCAGTTACAGGGAGAACACGCAAACCTCACACAGACAGTTACCGGGAGAACATGCAAACCTCACCCAGACAGTTACAGGGGAACGTGCAAACCTCACACAGACAATTACAGGGAGAACAAGCATACTTCACATAGACAGTTACAGGAAGAACACGCAAAACTCACACAGACAGTTACAGGGAGAACATGCGAAACTCACACGGACAGTTGCTAGGAATATTTGCAAACCTCACACAGTCACAGAGGGACGTGTAAACCTCACACAGACAGTTACAGTGAGAAAGTAAAAGTCCTCAGACAGACAGTTACATGTAGAACGTGCAAAGCTCACACAGTTACAGGGAGAACACGCAAACCTCACACAGACAGTTACCGGGAGAACATGCAAACCTCACCCAGACAGTTACAGGGGAACGTGCAAACCTCACACATACAGTTACAGGGAGAACGTGCAAACCTCACACAGACAGTTGCACGGAGAACTTGCAAACCTCACAGAAACAGTTACAGGGAGAACAAGCAAACTTCACATAGACAGTTACAGGAGGAGCACGCAAACCTCACACAAACAGTTACAGGGAGAACGTGTGAATCTCACACGGACAGTTGCTGGGAATACTTGCAACCCTCACACAGACAGTTACAGCGAGAACGTGCAAACCTCACACTGATGCAGGGAGAACGTGTGAACATCACATGGATTGTTACAGTGAGAAAGTGCAAACCTCACACAGGCTGTTACAGGGAGAACGTGCAAACCTCGCACAGTTACTGCAAGAACACCCAAACCTCACACAGACAGTTAGCGGGAAAACATGCAAACCTCACCCAGACAGTTACAGGGGAACGTGCAAACCTCACACATACAGTTACAGGGAGAGCGTGCAAACCTCACACAGACAGTTGCACAGAGAACATGCAAACCTCAGATAGACAGTTGCTGGGAATACTTGCAACCCTCACACAGACAGTTTCAGGGAGAATGTGTAAACCTCACACTGATGCAGGGAGATCGTATGAACATCACACGGATTGTTAAAGTGAGAATGTGCAAACCTCACACAGACTGTTACAGTGAGAACATGCAAACCTCACACAGACAGTTACAGGGAGAACGTAAAAATCCTCAGACAGACAGTTACAGGGAGAACACGCAAACCTCACTCAGCCAATTACTGGGAGAACTTGCAAACCTCGAACAGTCAGTTACAGGGAGAACACGCAATCCTCACACAGAGAGTTACAGGGAGAACACGCAAACCTCACACAGACAGTTACAGTGAGAACGTAAAAATCCTCAGACAGACAGTTACATGGAGAACGCCCAAACCTCACGCAGTTACAGGGAGAACAAGCAAACCTCACACAGACAGTTACAGGGAGAACGTGCGAAACTCACACGGACAGTTGCTAGGAATACTTGCAAACCTCACACAGTCACAGAGGGAACGTGTAAACCTCACACAGACAGTTACAGTGAGAATGTAAAAGTCCTCAGACAGACAGTTACATGGAGAACGTGCAAACCTCACACAGTTACAGGGAGAACACGCAAACCTCACACAGACAGTTACCGGGAGAACATGCAAACCTCACCCAGACAGTTACAGGGGAACGTGCAAACCTCACACATACAGTTACAGGGAGAACGTGCAAACCTCACACAGACAGTTGCACGGAGAACTTGCAAACCTCACACAAACAGTTACAGGGAGAACAAGCAAACTTCACATCGACAGTTACAGGAACAGCGCGCAAACCTCACACAGAAAGTTACAGGGAAAACGTGTGAATCTCACACGGACAGTTGCTGGGAATACTTGCAACCCTCACACAGACAGTTGCAGTGAGAATGTAAAAGTCCTCAGACAGACAGTTACATGTAGAACGTGCAAAGCTCACACAGTCACATGGAGAACACGCAAACCTCACACAGACAGTTACACGGAGAACGTGCAAACCTCACGCAGTTACAGGGAGAACACGCAAACCTCACACAGACAGTTACCGGGAGAACATGCAAACCTCACCCAGACAGTTACAGTGGAACGTGCAAACCTCACACAGACAGTTACAGGGAGAACGTGCAAACCTCACACAGACAGTTGCACGGAGAACATGCAAACCTCACATACACAGTTGCTGGGAATACTTGCAACCCTCACACAGACAGTTACAGGGAGAATGTGCAAACCTCACACTGATGCAGGGAGAACGTATGAACATCACACAGATTGTTAAAGTGAGAATGTGCAAACCTCACACAGACAGTTACAGTGAGAACATAAATATCCTCAGACAGACAGTTACAGGGAGAACATGTGAACATCACCCTGAGAGTTACATGGAGAATGTGCAAACCTCACACAGACAGTTACTGGAAGAACGTGCAAACTTCACATTTACAGTTACAGGGAGAACCTAAAAATCCTCAGACAGACAGTTACAGGGAGAACACGCAAACCTCACTCAGCCAATTACTGGGAGAACTTGCAAACCTCGAACAGTCAGTTACAGGGAGAACACGCAATCCTCACACAGAGAGTTACAGGGAGAACACGCAAACCTTACACAGACAGTGAGAGGGAGAACGTGCAAACCTCACACAGTCACAGGGAGGATGTGCAAACCTCACACAGACAGTTGCAGTGAGAACGTAAAAATCCTCAGACAGACAGTTACATGGAGAACGCCCAAACCTCACACAGTTACAGGGAGAACAAGCAAACCTCACACAGACAGTTACAGGGAGAACATGCAAAACTCACACGGACAGTTGCTGGGAATACTTGCAAACCTCACACAGACAGTTACAGGGCTAACTTGCAAACCTTAAACAGACAGTTACCGGGAGAACGTGCAAACCTCACACAGTCACAGGGAGAACATGCAACCCTCACACAAACAGTTACAGGGAGAACAAGCATACTTCACATAGACAGTTACAGGAAGAACACGCAAAACTCACACAGACAGTTGAACGGAGAACATGTAAACCTCACATAGACAGTTGCTGGGATTGCTTGCAACCCTCACACAGACAGTTACAGGGAGAATGTGCAAACCTCACACTGATGCAGGGAGAACGTGTGAACATCACACGGATTGTTAAAGTGAGAATGTGCAAACCTCACACAGACTGTTACATGGAGAAAGTGCAAACCTCACACAGACAGTTTCAGGAAGAACGTGCAAACTTCACATTTACAGTTACAGGGAGAACGTGTAAACCTCACGCAGACAGTTACCGGGAGAACATGCAAACCTCACCCAGACAGTTACAAGGGAACGTGCAAACCTCAAACAGACAGTTACAGGGAGAACAAGCATACTTCACATAGACAGTTACAGGAAGAACACGCAAAACTCACACAGACAGTTACAGGGAGAACGTGCGAAACTCACACGGACAGTTGCTAGGAATACTTGCAAACCTCACACAGTCACAGAGGGAACGTGTAAACCTCACACAGACAGTTACAGTGAGAATGTAAAAGTCCTCAAACAGACAGTTACATGGCGAACGTGCAAACCTCACACAGTTACAGGGAGAACACGCAAACCTCACACAGACAGTTACCGGGAGAACATGCAAACCTCACCCAGACAGCTACAGTGGAACGTGCAAACCTCACACAGACAGTTACAGGGAGAACGTGCAAACCACACACAGACAGTTGTACGGAGAACATGCAAACCTCACATAGACAGTTGCTGGGAATACTTGCAACCCTCACACAGACAGTTACAGGGAGAATGTGCAAACCTCACACTGATGCAGGGAGAACGTATGAACATCACACGGATTGTTAAAGTGAGAATGTGCAAACCTCACACAGACTGTTACAGGGAGGACATGCAAACCTCACACAGACAGTTACAGGGAGAACCTAAAAATCCTCAGACAGACAGTTACAGGTAGAACACGCAAACCTCACTCTGCCAATTACTGGGAGAACTTGCAAACCTCGAACAGTCAGTTACAGGGAGAACACGCAATCCTCACACAGAGAGTTACAGGGAGAACACGCAAACCTTATACAGACAGTGAGAGGGAGAACGTGCAAACCTCACCCAGTCACAGGGAGGATGTGCAAACCTCAATCAGACAGTTACAGTGAGAACGTAAAGATCCTCAGACAGACAGTTACATGGAGAATGCCCAAACCTCACGCAGTTACAGGGAGACCAAGCAAACCTCACACAGACAGTTACAGGGAGAACATGCAAAACTCACACGGGCAGTTGCTGGGAATACTTGCAAACCTCACACAGACAGTTACAGGGCTAACTTGCAAACCTTAAACAGACAGTTACCGGGAGAACGTGCAAACCTCACACAGTCACAGGGAGAACACGCAAACCTCAGACAGACAGTTACCGGGAGAACATGCAAACCTCACCCAGACAGTTACAGGGGAACGTGCAAACCTCACACAGACAATTACAGGGAGAACAAGCATACTTCACATGGACAGTTACAGGAAGAACACGCAAAACTCACACAGACAGTTACAGGGGAACGTGCAAAACTCACACAGACAGTTACAGGGCGAACAAGCATACTTCATATAGACAGTTACAGGAAGAACACGCAAAACTCACACAGACAGCTACAGGGAGAACGTGCGAAACTCACACAGACAGTTGCTAGGAATACTTGCAAACCTCACATAGTCACAGAGGGAACGTGTAAACCTCACACAGACAGTTACAGTGAGAATGTAGAAGTCCTCAGACAGACAGTTACATGTAGAACGTGCAAAGCTCACACATACAGTTACAGGGAGAACACGCAAACCTCACACAGACAGTTACCTGGAGAACATGCAAACCTCACACAGACAGTTACAGGGGAACGTGCAAACCTCACACAGACAGTTACCTGGAGAACATGCAAACCTCACACAGACAGTTACAGGGGAACGTGCAAACCTCACACATACAGTTACAGGGAGAACACGCAAACCTCACACAGACAGTTACCTGGAGAACATGCAAACCTCACACAGACAGTTACAGGGGAACGTGCAAACCTCACACATACAGTTACAGGGAGGACATGCAAACCTCACACAGACAGTTACAGGGAGAATGTAAAAATCCTCAGACAGACAGTTACAGGGAGAACACGCAAACCTCACTCAGCCAATTACTGGAAGAACTTGCAAACCTCGAACAGTCAGTTACAGGGAGAACACGCAATCCTCACACAGAGAGTTACAGGGAGAACACGCAAACCTTACACAGACATGAGAGGGAGAACGTGCAAACCTCACCCAGTCACAGGGAGGATGTGCAAACCTCAATCAGACAGTTACAATGAGAACGTAAAAATCCTCAGACAGACAGTTTCATGGAGAATGCCCAAACCTCACGCAGTTACAGGGAGAACAAGCAAACCTCACACAGACAGTTACAGGGAGAACATGCAAAACTCACACGGACAGTTGCTGGGAATACTTGCAAACCTCACACAGACAGTTACAGGGCTAACTTGCAAACCTTAAACAGACAGTTACCGGGAGAACGTGCAAACCTCACACAGTCACAGGGAGAACATGCAACCCTCACACAGACAGTTACAGTGAGATAGTAAAAATCCTCAGACAGACAGTTACATGTAGAACGTGCAAACCTCACGCAGTTACAGGGAGAACACGCAAACCTCACACAGACAGTTACCGGGAGAACATGCAAACCTCACCCAGACAGTTACAGGGGAACGTGCAAACCTCACACAGACAATTACAGGGAGAACAAGCATACTTCACATAGACAGTTACAGGAAGAACACGCAAAACTCACACAGACAGTTACAGGGAGAACATGCGAAACTCACACGGACAGTTGCTAGGAATTCTTGCAAACCTCACACAGTCACAGAGGGAATGTGCAAACCTCACACAGACAGTTACAGTGAGAACATAAAAAACCTCAGACAGACAGTTACATGTAGAACGTGCAAACGTCACACAGTTACAGGGAGAACACGCAAACCTCACACAGACAGTTACAGGGAGAACATGCGAAACTCACACGGACAGTTGCTAGGAATACTTGCAAACCTCACACAGTCACAGAGGGAACGTGTAAACCTCACACAGACAGTTACAGTGAGAATGTAAAAGTCCTCAGACAGACAGTTACATGGAGAACGTGCAAACCTCACACAGTTACAGGGAGAACACGCAAACCTCACACAGACAGTTACCGGGAGAACATGCAAACCTCACCCAGACAGTTACAGGGGAACGTGCAAAACTCACACATACAGTTACAGGGAGAACGTGCAAACCTCACACAGACAGTTGCACGGAGAACTTGCAAACCTCACACAAACAGTTACAGGGAGAACAAGCAAACTTCACATAGACAGTTACAGGAGGAGCATGCAAACCTCACACAAACAGTTACAGGGAGAACGTGTGAATCTCACACGGACAGTTGCTGGGAATACTTGCAACCGTCACACAGACAGTTACAGCGAGAACGTGCAAACCTCACACTGATGCAGGGAGAACGTGTGAACATCACACGGATTGTTACAGTGAGAATGTGCAAACCTCACACAGACTGTTACAGGGAGAACGTGCAAACCTCCCACAGACAGTTATAGTGAATTCATAAAAATCCTCAGATAGACAGTTACAGGGAGAACGCGCATACCTCACACAGACAGTTACATGGAGAACGTGCAAACCTCGCACAGTTACAGCAAGAACACGCAAACCTCACACAGACAGTTAGCGGGAAAACATGCAAACCTCACCCAGACAGTTACAGGGGAACGTGAAAACCTCACACATACAGTTACAGGGAGAACGTGCAAACCTCACACAGACAGTTGCACAGAGAACATGCAAACCTCACATAGACAGTTGCTGGGAATACTTGCAACCCTCACACAGACAGTTACAGGGAGAATGTGCAAACCTCACACTGATGCAGGGAGAACGTATGAACATCACACGGATTGTTAAAGTGAGAATGTGCAAACCTCACACAGACTGTTACAGGGAGGACATGCAAACCTCACACAGACAGTTACAGGGAGAACGTAAAAATCCTCAGACAGACAGTTACAGGGAGAACACGCAAACCTCACTCAGCCAATTACTGGGAGAACTTGCAAACCTCGAACAGTCAGTTACAGGGAGAACACGCAATCCTCACACAGAGAGATACAGGGAGAACACGCAAACCTTACACAGACAGTGAGAGGGAGAACGTGCAAACCTCACCCAGTCACAGGGAGGATGTGCAAACCTCAATCAGACAGTTACAGTGAGAACGTAAAAATCCTCAGACGGACAGTTACATGGAGAATGCCCAAACCTCACGCAGTTACAGGGAGAACAAGCAAACCTCACACAGACAGTTACAGGGAGAACATGCAAAACTCACACGGACAGTTGCTGGGAATACTTGCAAACCTCACACAGACAGTTACAGGGCTAACTTGCAAACCTTAAACAGACAGTTACCGGGAGAACGTGCAAACCTCACACAGTCACAGGGAGAACGTGCAAACCTCACACAGACAGTTACAGTGAGATAGTAAAAATCCTCAGACAGACAGTTACATGTAGAACGTGCAAACCTCACGCAGTTACAGGGAGAACACGCAAACCTCACACAGACAGTTACCGGGAGAACATGCAAACCTCACCCAGACAGTTACAGGGGAACGTGCAAACCTCACACAGACAATTACAGGGAGAACAAGCATACTTCACATAGACAGTTACAGGAAGAACACGCAAAACTCACACAGACAGTTACAGGGAGAACATGCGAAACTCACACGGACAGTTGCTAGGAATTCTTGCAAACCTCACACAGTCACAGAGGGAACGTGCAAACCTCACACAGACAGTTACAGTGAGAACGTAAAAAACCTCAGACAGACAGTTACATGTAGAACGTGCAAACGTCACACAGTTACAGGGAGAACACGCAAACCTCACACAGACAGTTACAGGGAGAACATGCGAAACTCACACGGACAGTTGCTAGGAATACTTGCAAACCTCACACAGTCACAGAGGGAACGTGTAAACCTCACACAGACAGTTACAGTGAGAATGTAAAAGTCCTCAGACAGACAGTTACATGGAGAACGTGCAAACCTCACACAGTTACAGGGAGAACACGCAAACCTCACACAGACAGTTACCGGGAGAACATGCAAACCTCACACAGACAGTTACAGGGGAACGTGCAAAACTCACACATACAGTTACAGGGAGAACGTGCAAACCTCACACAGACAGTTGCACGGAGAACTTGCAAACCTCACACAAACAGTTACAGGGAGAACAAGCAAACTTCACATAGACAGTTACAGGAGGAGCATGCAAACCTCACACAAACAGTTACAGGGAGAACGTGTGAATCTCACACGGACAGTTGCTGGGAATACTTGCAACCGTCACACAGACAGTTACAGCGAGAACGTGCAAACCTCACACTGATGCAGGGAGAACGTGTGAACATCACACGGATTGTTACAGTGAGAATGTGCAAACCTCACACAGACTGTTACAGGGAGAACGTGCAAACCTCCCACAGACAGTTATAGTGAATTCATAAAAATCCTCAGATAGACAGTTACAGGGAGAACGCGCATACCTCACACAGACAGTTACATGGAGAACGTGCAAACCTCGCACAGTTACAGCAAGAACACGCAAACCTCACACAGACAGTTAGCGGGAAAACATGCAAACCTCACCCAGACAGTTACAGGGGAACGTGAAAACCTCACACATACAGTTACAGGGAGAACGTGCAAACCTCACACAGACAGTTGCACAGAGAACATGCAAACCTCACATAGACAGTTGCTGGGAATACTTGCAACCCTCACACAGACAGTTACAGGGAGAATGTGCAAACCTCACACTGATGCAGGGAGAACGTATGAACATCACACGGATTGTTAAAGTGAGAATGTGCAAACCTCACACAGACTGTTACAGGGAGGACATGCAAACCTCACACAGACAGTTACAGGGAGAACGTAAAAATCCTCAGACAGACAGTTACAGGGAGAACACGCAAACCTCACTCAGCCAATTACTGGGAGAACTTGCAAACCTCGAACAGTCAGTTACAGGGAGAACACGCAATCCTCACACAGAGAGTTACAGGGAGAACACGCAAACCTTACACAGACAGTGAGAGGGAGAACGTGCAAACCTCACCCAGTCACAGGGAGGATGTGCAAACCTCAATCAGACAGTTACAGTGAGAACGTAAAAATCCTCAGACGGACAGTTACATGGAGAATGCCCAAACCTCACGCAGTTACAGGGAGAACAAGCAAACCTCACACAGACAGTTGCAGGGAGAACATGCAAAACTCACACGGACAGTTGCTGGGAATACTTGCAAACCTCACACAGACAGTTACAGGGCTAACTTGCAAACCTTAAACAGACAGTTACCGGGAGAACGTGCAAACCTCACACAGTCACAGGGAGAACGTGCAAACCTCACCCAGACAGTTACAGTGAGAACGTAAAAATCCTCAGACAGACAGTTACATGTAGAACGTGCAAACCTCATGCAGTTACAGGGAGAACACGCAAACCTCACACAGACAGTTACCGGGAGAACATGCAAACCTCACCCAGACAGTTACAGGGGAACGTGCAAACCTCACACAGACAATTACAGGGAGAACAAGCATACTTCACATAGACAGTTACAGGAAGAACACGCAAAACTCACACAGACAGTTACAGGGAGAACATGCGAAACTCACACGGACAGTTGCTAGGAATACTTGCAAACCTCACACAGTCACAGAGGGAACGTGCAAACCTCACACAGACAGTTACAGTGAGAACTTTAAAAACCTCAGACAGACAGTTACATGTGGAACGTGCAAACGTCACACAGTTACAGGGAGAACACGCAAACCTCACACAGACAGTTACAGGGAGAACAAGCAAACTTCACATAGACAGTTACAGGAAGAGCACGCAAACGTCACACAGACAGTTACAGGGAGAACGTGCAAACCTCACACTGATGCAGGGAGAACGTGTGAACATCACACGGATTGTTACAGTGAGAATGTGCAAACCTCACACAGACTGTTACAGGGAGAACGTGCAAACCTCCCACAGACAGTTATAGTGAATTCATAAAAATCCTCAGATAGACAGTTACAGGGAGAACGCGCATACCTCACACAGACAGTTACATGGAGAACGTGCAAACCTCGCACAGTTACAGCAAGAACACGCAAACCTCACACAGACAGTTAGCGGGAAAACATGCAAACCTCACCCAGACAGTTACAGGGGAACGTGAAAACCTCACACATACAGTTACAGGGAGAACGTGCAAACCTCACACAGACAGTTGCACAGAGAACATGCAAACCTCACATAGACAGTTGCTGGGAATACTTGCAACCCTCACACAGACAGTTACAGGGAGAATGTGCAAACCTCACACTGATGCAGGGAGAACGTATGAACATCACACGGATTGTTAAAGTGAGAATGTGCAAACCTCACACAGACTGTTACAGGGAGGACATGCAAACCTCACACAGACAGTTACAGGGAGAATGTAAAAATCCTCAGACAGACAGTTACAGGGAGAACACGCAAACCTCACTCAGCCAATTACTGGGAGAACTTGCAAACCTCGAACAGTCAGTTACAGGGAGAACACGCAATCCTCACACAGAGAGTTACAGGGAGAACACGCAAACCTTACACAGACAGTGAGAGGGAGAACGTTGAAACCTCACCCAGTCACAGGGAGGATGTGCAAACCTCAATCAGACAGTTACAGTGAGAACGTAAAAATCCTCAGACGGACAGTTACATGGAGAATGCCCAAACCTCACGCAGTTACAGGGAGAACAAGCAAACCTCACACAGACAGTTGCAGGGAGAACATGCAAAACTCACACGGACAGTTGCTGGGAATACTTGCAAACCTCACACAGACAGTTACAGGGCTAACTTGCAAACCTTAAACAGACAGTTACCGGGAGAACGTGCAAACCTCACACAGTCACAGGGAGAACGTGCAAACCTCACCCAGACAGTTACAGTGAGAACGTAAAAATCCTCAGACAGACAGTTACATGTAGAACGTGCAAACCTCACGCAGTTACAGGGAGAACACGCAAACCTCACACAGACAGTTACCGGGAGAACATGCAAACCTCACCCAGACAGTTACAGGGGAACGTGCAAACCTCACACAGACAATTACAGGGAGAACAAGCATACTTCACATAGACAGTTACAGGAAGAACACGCAAAACTCACACAGACAGTTACAGGGAGAACATGCGAAACTCACACGGACAGTTGCTAGGAATACTTGCAATCCTCACACAGTCACAGAGGGAACGTGCAAACCTCACACAGACAGTTACAGTGAGAACTTTAAAAACCTCAGACAGACAGTTACATGTGGAACGTGCAAACGTCACACAGTTACAGGGAGAACACGCAAACCTCACACAGACAGTTACAGGGAGAACAAGCAAACTTCACATAGACAGTTACAGGAAGAGCACGCAAACGTCACACAGACAGTTACAGGGAGAACGTGTGAAACTCACATGGGCAGTTGCTGGGAATACTTGCAAATCTCACACAGTCACAGGGAGAACGTGCAAACCTCACACAGACAGTTACAGTGAGAACTTAAAATCCTCAGACAGACAGTTACAGGGAGAACATGCAAACCTCACACAGACAGTTACAGGGGAACGTGCAAACATCACACAGACAGTTGCACGGAGAACGTGCAAACCTCAGACAAACAGTTACAGGGAGAACAAGCAAACTTCACATAGACAGTTACAGGAAGAGCACGCAAACCTCACACAGACAGTTACAGGGAGAACGTGTGAAGCTCTCACGGGCAGTTGCTGGGAATACATGCAAACGTCACACAGTCACAGGGAGAACGTGTGAAACTCACATGGGCAGTTGCTGGGAATACTTGCAAATCTCACACAGTCACAGGGAGAACGTGCAAACCTCACACAGACAGTTACAGTGAGAACTTAAAATCCTCAGACAGACAGTTACAGGGAGAACATGCAAACCTCACACAGACAGTTACAGGGGAACGTGCAAACCTCACACAGACAGTTGCACGGAGAACGTGCAAACCTCAGACAAACAGTTACAGGGAGAACAAGCAAACTTCACATAGACAGTTACAGGAAGAGCACGCAAACCTCACACAGACAGTTACAGGGAGAACGTGTGAAGCTCTCTCGGGCAGTTGCTGGGAATACATGCAAACGTCACACAGTCACAGGGAGAACGTGCAAACCTCACACAGTCAGTTACAGTGAGAACATAAAAATCCTCAGACAGACAGTTACATGGAGAACGTGCAAACGTCACACAGAGAGTTACAGGGAGAATGTGCAAACCTCAGAAAGACTTACAGCGAGAACACGCAAACCTCACTCAGACAGTTACTGGGAGAACACGCAAACCTCACTCAGTCACAGGGAGAACATGCAAAACTCACACAGTCAAAGGGAGAATGTGCAAACCTCACTCAGACAGTTATAGTGAGAACGTAAAAATCCTCAGACAGACAGTTACATGGAGAACGTGCAAACCTCACTCAGTTACAGGGAGAACACGCAAACCTCACACAGACAGTTACAGGGGAACGTGCAAACCTCACACAGACAGTTACAGGGAGAACGTGCAAACCTCACACAGACAGTTGCACGGAGAACGTGCAAACCCCACACAGACAGTTACAGGGAGAACACGCAAACCTCACACAGACAATTATAGGGAGAACGTGCAAAACTCACAAGGACAGATGCTGGGAATACTTGCAAACCTCACACAGACAGTTACAGGGCTAACTTGCAAACCTTAAACAGACAGTTACAGGGAGAACACGCAAACTTCACATAGATAGTTACAGGGAGAACATGCAAACCTCACACAAACAGATACAGGGAGAACATGCAAACTTCACACAGTCACAGGGAGAACGTGCAAACCTCACACAGACAGTTACGGTGAGAACATAAAAATCCTCAGACAGACAGTTACCGGGAGAACGTGCAAACCTCACACAGTCACAGGGAGAACATGCAAAACTCACACAGTCAAAGGGAGAATGTGCAAACCTCACTCAGACAGTTATAGTGAGAACGTAAAAATCCTCAGACAGACAGTTACATGGAGAACGTGCAAACCTCACTCAGTTACAGGGAGAACACGCAAACCTCACACAGACAGTTACAGGGGAACGTGCAAACCTCACACAGACAGTTACAGGGAGAACATGCAAACCTCACACAGACAGTTGCACGGAGAATGTGCAAACCCCACACAGACAGTTACAGGGAGAAGAAGCAAACTTCACACAGACAGTTACAGGGAGAACGTGCGAAACTCACACGGACAGTTGCTATCAATACTTGCAAACATCACACAGTCACAGAGAGAAAGTGTAAACCTCACACAGACAGTTACAGTGAGAATGTAAAAATCCTCAGACAGACAGTTACATGGAGAATGTGCAAAAACCTCACACAGACAGTTACCGGGAGAACATGCAAACCTCACCCAGACAGTTACAGGGAGAACGTGCAAATCTCACACAGACAGTTACAAGGAGAACAAGCAAACTTCACATAGACAGTTACAGGAAGAGCACGCAAACCTCACACAGACAATTACAGGGAGAACGTGCGAATCTCACACGGACAGTTTCTGGGAATTCTTGCAACCCTCACACAGACAGTTACAGGGAGAACGTGCAAACCTCACACTGATGCAGGGGGAATGTTTGAACATCACATGGATTGTTACAGTGAGAATGTGCAAACCTCACACAGACATTTACAGAGAGAACAAGCAAACTTCACATAGGCAGTTACAGGAAGAGCACTCAAACCTCACACAGACAGTTACAGGGAGAACGTGTGATGCTCTCACGGACAGTTGCTGGGAATACTTGCAAACCTCACACAGTCACAGGGAGAACTTGCAAACCTCACACAGTCAGTTACAGTGAGAACATAAAAATCCTCAGACAGACAGTTACATGGAGAACGTGCAAACGTCACACAGAGAGTTACAGGGAGAATGTGCAAACCTCAGACAGACAGTTACAGCGAGAACACGCAAACCTCACTCAGACAGTTACTGGGAGAACACTCAAACCTCACTCAGACACGTAGAGGGTGAAGTGGCAAACCTCACACAGGCTGTTGCACGCAAAACGTGCAAACCTCACACAGAGAGTTACAGGTAGGACGCACAAACCTCACACAGACCATTACAGAGAGAACGTACAACCCTCACAGAGTCTCTTATGGGGAGAACATTCAATCCTCACACAGAGGGTTACAGGTAGAACACACTAACCTCACACAGACAGTTACAGGGAGAACGCGCAACCTTCACATTTACAGTTACAGGGAGAACATAAAAATCCTCAGACAGACAGTTACAGGGAGAACTTGCAAACCTCACACAGACAGTTACTGGGAGAACACACAAAACTCACACAGACAGTTACTGGGAGAATGTGCAAACCTCATACAGACAGTTGCACGGAGAGCGTGCAAACCTCACACAGACTGTTACAGGGAGAACACGCAATCCTTACACAGACAGTTACAGGGAGAACACGCAAATTTCACATAGACAGTTACAGGCAGATCACGCAAACCCCACTCGGACAGTTACTGGGAGAAATTCAAACCTCAAGCAGACAGTTACAGGGAGAACATGCAAACCTCACACAGACAATTACAGGGAGAACGTGCAAAACTCACACGGACAGTTGCTGGGAATACTTGCAAACCTCACACAGACAGTTACAGGGCTAACTTGCAAACCTTAAACAGACAGTTACAGGGAGAACACGCAAACTTCACATAGATAGTTACAGGGAGAACGTGCAAACCTCACATAGACAGTTACAGTGAGAACGTAAAAATCCTCAGACAGACAGTTACATGGAGAACGTCCAAACGTCACGCAGTTACAGGGAGAACACGCAAACCTCACACAGACAGTTACTGGGAGAATTTGCAAACCTCATACAGACAGTTGCATGGAGAGCGTGCAAACCTCACTCAGACAGTTACAGGGAAAACAAGCAAACTTCACATCATCAGTTACAGGGAGTACACGCAAACCTCACACGGACCCTTACAGGGAAAACAAGCAAACTTCACATCAACAGTTACAGGGAGAACACGCAAACCTCACACAGACAGTTACAGGGAGGACGTGCAAAACTCACACGGAGAGTTGCTGGGAATACTTGCAAACCTCACACAGACCGTTACAGGGCTAACTTGCAAACCTTAAACAGACAGTTACAGGGAGAACAAGCAAACTTCACACAGTCACAGGGAGAACGTGCAAACCTCACACAGACAGTTACAGTGAGAAAATAAAAATCCTCAGACAGACAGTTACAGGGAGAACGTTGAAACCTCACACAGACAGTCACAGGGAGACCGTGCAACCCTCACACAAACAGTTACAGGGAGAACGGGCAAACCTCAGGCAGTTATATGGAGAACACGCAAACCTCACACAGACAGTTACCGGGAGAACATGCAAACCTCACCCAGACAGTTATAAGGGAACGTGCAAACCTCACACAGACAGTTACAGGGAGAACGTGCAAACCTCACACAGACAGTTGCACTGAGAACGTGCAATCCTCACACAGGCTGATACAGGGAGAACAAGCAAACTTCACATAGACAGTTACAGGAAGAGCACGCAAAACTCACACAGACAGTTACAGGGAGAACGTGCGAAACTCACACGGACAGTTGCTGGGAAAACTTGCAAACCTCACACAGTCACAGGGAGAACGTGTAAACCTCACACAGACAGTTACTGTGAGAATGTAAAAATCCTCAGAGAGACAGTTACATGGAGAATGTGCAAAAACCTCACACAGACAGTTACCGGGAGAACATGCAAACCTCACCCAGACAGTTTATGGGGAACGTGCAAACCTCACACATACAGTTACAGGGAGAATGTGCAAACTTCACATAGACAGTTACAGGAAGAGCACGCAAACCTCACACAGACAGTTACAGGGAGAACGTGCGAATCTCACACGGACAGTTGCTGGGAATACTTGCAACCCTCACACAGACAGCTACAGGGAGAACGTGCAAAACTCACACTGATGCAGGGAGAACGTGTGAACATCACACGGATTGTTATAGTGAGAATGCGCAATCTTCACTCAGACAGTTACAGGGAGAATGTGCAAACCTCACACAGACATTTAAATAGAGAGCAAGCAAACTTCACATAGACAGCTACAGGAAGAGCACGCAAACCTCACACGGGCAGTTACAGGGAGAACGTGTGAAGCTCTCACGGACAGTTGCTGGGAATACTTGCAAACCTCACACAGTCACAGGGAGAACGTGCAAACCTCACACAGTCAGTTACAGTGAGAACATAAAAATCCTCAGACAGACAGTTACATGGAGAACGTGCAAACGTCTCACAGAGAGTTACAGGGAGAATGTGCAAACCTCAGACAGACAGTTACCGCCAGAACACGCAAACCTCACTCAGACAGTTAGAGGGAGAAGTGGCAAACCTCACAAAGGCTGTTGCACGGAAAACGTGCAAACCTCACACAGAGAGTTACAGGTAGAACGCTCAAACCTCACACAGACCATTACAGAGAGAACGTGCAACTCTCACAGAGTCTCTTACGGGGAGAACATTCAATCCTCACACAGAGAGTTACAGGTAGAACACACTAACCTCACACAGACAGTTACAGGGAGAACGCGCAACCTTCACATTTACAGTTACGGGGAGAACATAAAAATCCTCAGACAGACAGTTACAGGGAGAACTTGCAAACCTCACACAGACAGTTACTGGGAGAACACACAAAACTCACACAGACAGTTACTGGGAGAATGTGCAAACCTCATACAGACAGTTGCACGGAGAGCGTGCAAACCTCACACAGACTGTTACAGGGAGAACACGCAATCCTTACACAGACAGTTACAGGGAGAACACGCAAATTTGACATAGACAGTTACAGGCAGATCACGCAAACCTCACACAGACAGTTACTGGGAGAACACACAAAACTCACACAGACAGTTACTGGGAGAATGTGCAAACCTCATACAGACAGTTGCACGGAGAGCGTGCAAACCTCACACAGACTGTTACAGGGAGAACACGCAATCCTTACACAGACAGTTACAGGGAGAACACGCAAATTTGACATAGACAGTTACAGGCAGATCACGCAAACCCCACTCGGACAGTTACTGGGAGAACTTCAAACCTCAAGCAGACAGTTACAGGGAGAACTTGCAAACCTCACACAGACAGTTACTGGGAGAACACACAAAACTCACACAGACAATTACAGGGAGAACGTGCAAAACTCACACTGATGCAGGGAGAACGTGTGAACATCACACGGATTGTTATAGTGAGAATGTGCAATCCTCACTCAGACAGTTACAGGGAGAATGTGCAAACCTCACAGACATTTAAATAGAGAACAAGCAAACTTCAGATAGACAGTTACAGGAAGAGCACGCAAACCTCACACAGACAGTTACAGGGAGAACGTGTGAAACTCTCATGGACAGTTGCTGGTAATACTTGCAAACCTCACACAATCACAGGGAAAACGTGCAAACCTCACACAGACAGTTACAGTGAGAACATAAAAATCCTCAGATGGACAGTTACAGGGAGAAGGTGCAAACCTCACACAGACAGTTGCACAGAAAACGTGTAAACCTCACACAAACAGTTACAGGGAGAACGTGTGAAACTCACACGGACAGTTGCTGGGAATACTTGCAAACCTCACGCAGACAATTACAGTGAGAACATAAAAATCCTCACCCAGACATTTACAGGGAGAAAACGCAAACCTCACACAGACAGTTGCACGGCGAACGTGCAAACCTCACACAGTTACAGGGAGAACATGAAAACTTCACACTGATAGTTACAGGGAGAATTTGAAAACCTCACACAGACAGTTACAGGGAGAATGTGCAAATCTCACACAGACATTTACAGGGAGAAAACGCATACCTCACACAGACTGTTACTGGGAGAACACGAAATCCTCACACAGACAGTTACAGGGAGAACACGCAAACTTCACATAGACAGTTACAGGGAGAACACGCAAACCTTACACAAACAGTTACAGGGAGAACATGCAAACCTCACACAGTCACAGGGAAAACATGCAAACGTCACACGGACAGTTACGGGGAGAACATGCAAACCTCTTACAGACAGTTACAGGGAGAACGTGCAAACCTCACACAGTCACAGGGAAAACGTGCAAATGTCACACGGACAGTTACGGGGAGAACATGCAAACCTCTTACAGACAGTTACAGGGAGAACGTGCAAACCTGACACAGACAGTTACAGGGAGAACGTGCAAATCTCACTCAGACATTTAATGGGAGAACTTAGAAACCTCAAACAGTCAGTTACAGGGAGAACACGCAATCCTTACACAGACAGATACAGGGAGAACACGCAAACCTTTCCCAGACAGTTTCAGGGAGAACTTGCAAACCTCACACAGACAGTTTCACGGAGAATGTACAAACTTTGCACGGAAAGTTACTGCGAGAACACGCAAACTTCATTCAGACAGTTACTGGAAGAACTTGCAAACCTCAAACAGTCAGTTACAGGGAGAACACGCAAAACTCACACAGACAGTTACTGGGAGAATGTGCAAACCTCATACAGACAGTTGCACGGAGAGCTTGCAAACCTCACACAGACTGTTACAGGGAGAACACGCAATCCTTACACAGACAGTTACAGGGAGAACATGCAAATTTCACATAGACAGTTACAGGGAGATCATGCAAACTCACTCGGACAGTTACTGGGAGAACTTGCAAACCTGAAACAGACAGTTACAGGGAGAACACGCAAAACTCACACAGGCAATTTCTGGAAGAACGTGCAAACCTCACACAGACAGTTGCACGGAGAGCGTGCAAACCTCACACAGACAGTTACAGGGAGAACACGCAAACTTCACACAGACAGTTACCGGGAGAACAACCAAATTTCACATATTCAGTTACAGGGAGAACACGCAAACCTAACACAGTCACAGGGAGAAGGTGCGAACCTCACACAGACTGATGCAGTGAAAACGTAAAAATCCTCCGACATACAGTTACAGGGATAACATGCAAACCTCAGACAGACTGTTAACAGGTAGAAAATGCAAACCTCACACAGACAGTTGCACAGAGAACTTGCAAACCTCACACAGACAGTTGCACGGTAAATGTGCAGACTTCGCACGGACAGTTGCAGGGAGAACGTGCAAATCTCCCACAGACAGTTGCAGGTAGAACACGCAGACCTCACGAAGTTACAGGGAGAATGTGCAAAACTCTCACAGCCAGTTACAGGGAGAACACGCAAACTTCACATAGACAGTTGCAGGGAGAACACGCAACCTTCACATTTACAGTTACAGGGAGAACGTAAAAATCCTCAGACCGACAGTTATAGAGAGAACGTGCAAACCTCACACAGACAGTTACATGGAGAACATGCAAATCTCACTCAGACATTTAATGGGAGAACTTAGAAACCTCAAACAGTCAGTTACAGGGAGAACACGCAATCCTTACACAGACAGATACAGGGAGAACACGCAAACCTTACACAGACAGTGACAGGGAGACTGTGCAAACCTCACACAGTTCGAGGGAGAACATACAAACCTCACACAGACAGTTACAGTGAGAACGTAAAAATCCTCAGACAGGCAGTTACATGGAGAACGTGCAAACCTCACACAATTACAGGGAAAACATGCAAACCTCACACAGACAGTTACCTGGAGTACTTGTAAAACTCACCCAGACAGTTACAGGGGAACGTGCAAACCTCACACAGACAGTTGCTGGGAAAACTTGCAAACCTCACACAATCACAGGGAGAACGTGTAAACCTCAGTTACAGGGAGAACAAGCAAACTTCACATAGACAGTTACAGGAAGAGAACGCAAACCTCACACACACAGTTACAGGGAGAACGTGCGAAACTTACACGGACAGTTGCTGGGAATACTTGCAAACCTCACACAATCACAGGGAGAACGTGTAAACCTCACACAGACAGTTACAGTGAGAACAAAAAAATCCTCAGACAGACAGTTACATGGAGAACGTGCAAACCTCACAGAGTTACAGGGAGAACACGCAAACCTCACAGAGACAGTTACCGGGAGAACATGCAAACCTCACCCAGACATTTACAGGGAGAACGTGCAAACCTCACACAGACAGTTGCACGGAGAACGTGCAAACCTCACACAGACAGTTACAAGGAAAAAAAGCAAATTTCAAGTAGAGAGTTACAGGAAGAGCACGCAAACCTCACACAGACAGTTACAGGGAGAATGTGCGAAACTCACACGGACAGTTGCTGGGAATATTTGCAAACCTCACACAGTCACAGGGAGAACGTTTAAACCTCAGACAGACATTTACAGTGAGAACATAAAAATCCTCAGACAGACAGTTACAGGGAGAACGTGCAAACCTCATACAGACTGTTGCACGGAGAACGTGCAAACATCACACAGTTACAGGGAGAACACGCAATCCTCACCCAGACAGTTACAGAGAGAACACGCAAACCTTACACAGACAGTTGCAGGGAGAACGTGCAAACCTCACACTGTTGCAGGGAGAACGTGTGAACTTCACACAGATAGTTACAGGGAGAATGTGCAAACCTCACACAGACAGTTACAGGGAGAACGTGCAAACCTCACACAGACAGTTGCACGGCGAACACGCAAACCTCATACAGCCAGTTCCAGGGAGAACGTGCAAAGATCGCACGGACAGTTGCTGGGTATACTTGCAAACCTCACACAGACAGTTACAGGGAGAATGTGCAAACCTCACCCAGACAGTTAGCGGGAGAACGAGCAAACCTCACATAGTCACAGGGAGAATGTCAAACGTCACACAGACAGTTGCAGGGAGAACTTACAACCCTCACATTGACAGTTACGGGGAGAACATGCAAACCTCACACAGACAGTCACAGGGAGAACTTGCAAACCTCAAACAGACAGTTACCGGGAGAACACGCAAACTTCACATACACAGTTACAGGGAGAAAGTGCAAACCTTACACAAACAGTTACAGGGAGAATGTGGGAATCTCACACAGTCACAGGGAGAACTTGCAAACCGCAAACAGACAGTTACCGGGAGAACGCGCAAACTTCAAACAGACAGTTACAGGGAGAACACGCAAACTTCACATAGACAGTTACAGGGAGAAAGTGCAAACCTTACACAAACAGTTACAGGGAGAATGTGGGAATCTCACACAGTCAGAGGGAGAATGTGCAAATCTCACCCAGACGGTCACAGGGAGAACTTGCAAACCTCACACCGACAGTTGCACGGAGAATGTGCAAACCTCACACAGATATTTACAGGGAGGATGTGCAAATCTCACACTGACAGTTGCTGGGAATACTTGCAAACATCACTCAGACAGTTGCCGGGAGAACATGCAAACCTCACCCAGACAGTTACAGGGGAACGTGCAAACCACACACAGACAGTTACAGGAAGAACGTGCAAACCTCACACGGACAGTTACAAGGAGAACAAGCAAACTTCAAATAGACAGTTACAGGTAGAGCATGCAAACCTCACACAGACAGTTACAGGGAGAATGTGCGAAACGCACACGGACAGTTGCTGGGAATATTTGCAAACCTCACACAGTCACAGGGAGAACGTTTAAACCTCAGACAGACAGTTACAGTGAGAACATAAAAATCCTCAGACAGACATTTACAGGGAGAACACGCAAACCTCACCCAGACAGTTACAGGGAGAACACGCAAACCTTACACAAACAGTTACAGGGAAGACGTGCAAACCTCACACAGACAGTTGCAGTGAGATCGTAAAAATCCTCACCCAGACAGTTACAGGGAGAACACGCAAACCTTACACAGACAGTTGCAGGGAGAACTTGCAAACCTCACACTGTTGCAGGGAGAACGTGTGAACTTCACACAGATACTTACAGGGGAAAGTGCAAACCTCACACAGACAGTTACAGGGAGAACGTGCAAACCTCACACAGACAGTTGCACGGAGAACGTGCAAACCTCACACAGACAGTTACAAGGAGAACAAGCAAACTTCAAATAGACAGTTACAGGAAGAGCACGCAAACCTCACACAGACAGTTACAGGGAGAACGTGCGAAACTCACGGACAGTTGCTGGGAATACTTGCAAACCTCACACAGTCACAGGGAGAACGTGTAAACCTCACACAGACAGTTACAGTGAGAACGTAAAAATCCTCAGACAGACAGTTACATGGAGAATGTGCAAACCTCACACAGTTACAGGGAGAACACGCAAACCTCACACAGACAGTTACCGGGAAAACATGCAAACCTCACCCAGACAGTAACAGGGGAACGTGCAAACCTCACACAGATAGTTACAGGGAGAATGTGCGAAACTCAGACAGACAGTTGCACGGAGAACGTGCAAACCTCACACAGGCAGTTACAGGGAGAACAGGCAAACCTCACACACACAGTTACAGTGAGAACGTAAAAATCCTCAGACAGACAGTTACATGGAGAACGTGCAAACCTCACACAGTTACAGGGAGAACGTGCAAAACTCACACGGACAGTTGCTGGGAATACTTGCAAACCTCACACAGACAGTTACAGGGCGAACTTACAAACCTTAAGCAGACAGATACGGGAAGAACACACAAACCTCACATAGATAGTTACAGGGAGAGAATGCAAACCTTACAGAAACAGCTCCAGGGAGAACATGCAAACCTCACACAGTCACAGGGAGAATGTGCAAACCTCACACAGACAGTTACAGTGAGAACATAAAAATCCTCAGACAGACTGTTACCGAGAGAACGTGCAATCCTCACACAGTCACAGGGAGAACGTGCAAACCTCACACAGACAGGTACAGTCAGATCGTAAAAATCCTCAGACAGACAGTTACAGGGAGAACATGTAAACCTCACACAGAGAGTTACAGGGAGAACTTGCAAACCTCACTCATACTCTTACAGGAAGAACGTTCAAACTTCACACTTACAGTTACAGGGAGAATGTAAAAATCCTCAGACAGACAGTTACAGGGAGAACGTGCAAACCTCACACAGACAGTTACAGGGAAGACGTGCAATCTTCACACTGTTACAGGGAAACACGCAAATCTACACAGACATTTACAGGGAGAACATGCAAACTTCACCTTGAGAGTTACAGTGTGAGCGTGCAAACCTCACACATACATTTAGAGGGAGAAGGCGCAAACTTCACATTTACAGTTACAGGGAGAACGTAAAAATCCTCAGAGAGACAGTTACTGGGAGAACGTGCAAACCTCACACAGACAGTTACAGGGAAGACGTGCAATCTTCACACTGTTACAGGGAAACACACAAATCTACACAGACATTTACAGGGAGAACATGCAAACTTCACCTTGAGAGTTACAGTGTGAGCGTGCAAACCTCACACATACAGTTAGAGGGAGAAGGCGCAAACTTCACATTTACAGTTACAGGGAGAACGTAAATATCCTCAGAGAGACAGTTACTGGGAGAATGTGGAAACCTCACACAGACAGTTACAGGGAAAACATACAATCCTGATACTGTTACAGGGCGAACACGCAATTCTACACAGAAAGTTACAGGGAGAACATGCAAACTTCACACAGATAATTACAGGTAGAACACACAAACCTCACCCAGACAATTACAGGGAGACCGTGCAAACCTCCCCTAGACAGTTGCAGGGAGAACTTGCAAACCTGACACAGATATTTACAGGGAGGACGTGCAAATCTCACACTGACAGTTGCTGGGAATACTTGCAAACATCACTCAGACAGTTACCGGGAGAACATGCAAACCTCACCCAGACAGTTACAGGGGAACGTGCAAACCTCACATAGACAGTTACAGGAAGAACGTGCAAACCTCACATAGACAGTTGCACGGAGAACGTGCAAACCTCACACGGACAGTTACAAGGAGAATGTGCGAAACACACACGGACAGTTGCTGGGAATATTTGCAAACCTCACACAGTCACAGGGAGAACGTTTAAACCTCAGACAGACAGTTACAGTGAGAACATAAAAATCCTCAGACAGACATTTACAGGGAGAACACGCAAACCTCACCCAGACAGTTACAGGGAGAACATGCAAACCTTACACAAACAGTTACAGGGAAGACGTGCAAACCTCACACAGACAGTTGCAGTGAGATCGTAAAAATCCTCACCCAGACAGTTACAGGGAGAACACGCAAACCTTACACAGACAGTTGCAGGGAGAACTTGCAAACCTCACACTGTTGCAGGGAGAACGTGTGAACTTCACACAGATACTTACAGGGGAAAGTGCAAACCTCACACAGACAGTTACAGGGAGAACGTGCAAACCTCACACAGACAGTTGCACGGAGAACGTGCAAACCTCACACAGACAGTTACAAGGAGAACAAGCAAACTTCAAATAGACAGTTACAGGAAGAGCACGCAAACCTCACACAGACAGTTACAGGGAGAACGTGCGAAACTCACGGACAGTTGCTGGGAATACTTGCAAACCTCACACAGTCACAGGGAGAACGTGTAAACCTCACACAGACAGTTACAGTGAGAACGTAAAAATCCTCAGACAGACAGTTACATGGAGAATGTGCAAACCTCACACAGTTACAGGGAGAACACGCAAACCTCACACAGACAGTTACCGGGAAAACATGCAAACCTCACCCAGACAGTAACAGGGGAACGTGCAAACCTCACACAGATAGTTACAGGGAGAATGTGCGAAACTCAGACAGACAGTTGCACGGAGAACGTGCAAACCTCACACAGGCAGTTACAGGGAGAACAGGCAAACCTCACACACACAGTTACAGTGAGAACGTAAAAATCCTCAGACAGACAGTTACATGGAGAACGTGCAAACCTCACACAGTTACAGGGAGAACGTGCAAAACTCACACGGACAGTTGCTGGGAATACTTGCAAACCTCACACAGACAGTTACAGGGCGAACTTACAAACCTTAAGCAGACAGATACGGGAAGAACACACAAACCTCACATAGATAGTTACAGGGAGAGAATGCAAACCTTACAGAAACAGCTCCAGGGAGAACATGCAAACCTCACACAGTCACAGGGAGAATGTGCAAACCTCACACAGACAGTTACAGTGAGAACATAAAAATCCTCAGACAGACTGTTACCGAGAGAACGTGCAATCCTCACACAGTCACAGGGAGAACGTGCAAACCTCACACAGACAGGTACAGTCAGATCGTAAAAATCCTCAGACAGACAGTTACAGGGAGAACATGTAAACCTCACACAGAGAGTTACAGGGAGAACTTGCAAACCTCACTCATACTCTTACAGGAAGAACGTTCAAACTTCACACTTACAGTTACAGGGAGAATGTAAAAATCCTCAGACAGACAGTTACAGGGAGAACGTGCAAACCTCACACAGACAGTTACAGGGAAGACGTGCAATCTTCACACTGTTACAGGGAAACACGCAAATCTACACAGACATTTACAGGGAGAACATGCAAACTTCACCTTGAGAGTTACAGTGTGAGCGTGCAAACCTCACACATACATTTAGAGGGAGAAGGCGCAAACTTCACATTTACAGTTACAGGGAGAACGTAAAAATCCTCAGAGAGACAGTTACTGGGAGAACGTGCAAACCTCACACAGACAGTTACAGGGAAGACGTGCAATCTTCACACTGTTACAGGGAAACACACAAATCTACACAGACATTTACAGGGAGAACATGCAAACTTCACCTTGAGAGTTACAGTGTGAGCGTGCAAACCTCACACATACAGTTAGAGGGAGAAGGCGCAAACTTCACATTTACAGTTACAGGGAGAACGTAAATATCCTCAGAGAGACAGTTACTGGGAGAATGTGGAAACCTCACACAGACAGTTACAGGGAAAACATACAATCCTGATACTGTTACAGGGCGAACACGCAATTCTACACAGAAAGTTACAGGGAGAACATGCAAACTTCACACAGATAATTACAGGTAGAACACACAAACCTCACCCAGACAATTACAGGGAGACCGTGCAAACCTCCCCTAGACAGTTGCAGGGAGAACTTGCAAACCTGACACAGATATTTACAGGGAGGACGTGCAAATCTCACACTGACAGTTGCTGGGAATACTTGCAAACATCACTCAGACAGTTACCGGGAGAACATGCAAACCTCACCCAGACAGTTACAGGGGAACGTGCAAACCTCACATAGACAGTTACAGGAAGAACGTGCAAACCTCACATAGACAGTTGCACGGAGAACGTGCAAACCTCACACGGACAGTTACAAGGAGAATGTGCGAAACACACACGGACAGTTGCTGGGAATATTTGCAAACCTCACACAGTCACAGGGAGAACGTTTAAACCTCAGACAGACAGTTACAGTGAGAACATAAAAATCCTCAGACAGACATTTACAGGGAGAACACGCAAACCTCACCCAGACAGTTACAGGGAGAACATGCAAACCTTACACAAACAGTTACAGGGAAGACGTGCAAACCTCACACAGACAGTTGCAGTGAGATCGTAAAAATCCTCACCCAGACAGTTACAGGGAGAACACGCAAACCTTACACAGACAGTTGCAGGGAGAACTTGCAAACCTCACACTGTTGCAGGGAGAACGTGTGAACTTCACACAGATACTTACAGGGGAACGTGCAAACCTCACACAGACAGTTACAGGGAGAACGTGCAAACCTCACACAGACAGTTACAAGGAGAACAAGCAAACTTCAAATAGACAGTTACAGGAAGAGCAAGCAAACCTCACACAGACAGTTACAGGGAGAACATGCGAAACTCACGGACAGTTGCTGGGAATACTTGCAAACCTCACACAGTCACAGGGAGAACGTGTAAACCTCACACAGACAGTTACATGGAGAACGTGCAAACCTCACACAGTTACAGGGAGAACACGCAAACCTCACACAGACAGTTACCGGGAAAACATGCAAACCTCACCCAGACAGTAACAGGGGAACGTGCAAACCTCACACAGATAGTTACAGGGAGAATGTGCGAAACTCAGACAGACAGTTGCACGGAGAACGTGCAAACCTCACACAGGCAGTTACAGGGAGAACAGGCAAACCTCACACACACAGTTACAGTGAGAACGTAAAAATCCTCAGACAGACAGTTACATGGAGAACGTGCAAACCTCACACAGTTACAGGGAGAACGTGCAAAACTCACACGGACAGTTGCTGGGAATACTTGCAAACCTCACACAGACAGTTACAGGGCGAACTTACAAACCTTAAGCAGACAGATACGGGAAGAACACACAAACCTCACATAGATAGTTACAGGGAGAGAATGCAAACCTTACAGAAACAGCTCCAGGGAGAACATGCAAACCTCACACAGTCACAGGGAGAATGTGCAAACCTCACACAGACAGTTACAGTGAGAACATAAAAATCCTCAGACAGACTGTTACCGAGAGAACGTGCAATCCTCACACAGTCACAGGGAGAACGTGCAAACCTCACACAGACAGGTACAGTCAGATCGTAAAAATCCTCAGACAGACAGTTACAGGGAGAACATGTAAACCTCACACAGAGAGTTACAGGGAGAACTTGCAAACCTCACTCATACTCTTACAGGAAGAACGTTCAAACTTCACACTTACAGTTACAGGGAGAATGTAAAAATCCTCAGACAGACAGTTACAGGGAGAACGTGCAAACCTCACACAGACAGTTACAGGGAAGACGTGCAATCTTCACACTGTTACAGGGAAACACGCAAATCTACACAGACATTTACAGGGAGAACATGCAAACTTCACCTTGAGAGTTACAGTGTGAGCGTGCAAACCTCACACATACATTTAGAGGGAGAAGGCGCAAACTTCACATTTACAGTTACAGGGAGAACGTAAAAATCCTCAGAGAGACAGTTACTGGGAGAACGTGCAAACCTCACACAGACAGTTACAGGGAAGACATGCAATCTTCACACTGTTACAGGGAAACACACAAATCTACACAGACATTTACAGGGAGAACATGCAAACTTCACCTTGAGAGTTACAGTGTGAGCGTGCAAACCTCACACATACAGTTAGAGGGAGAAGGCGCAAACTTCACATTTACAGTTACAGGGAGAACGTAAATATCCTCAGAGAGACAGTTACTGGGAGAATGTGGAAACCTCACACAGACAGTTACAGGGAAAACATACAATCCTGATACTGTTACAGGGCGAACACGCAATTCTACACAGAAAGTTACAGGGAGAACATGCAAACTTCACACAGATAATTACAGGTAGAACACACAAACCTCACCCAGACAATTACAGGGAGACCGTGCAAACCTCCCCTAGACAGTTGCAGGGAGAACTTGCAAACCTGACACAGATATTTACAGGGAGGACGTGCAAATCTCACACTGACAGTTGCTGGGAATACTTGCAAACATCACTCAGACAGTTACCGGGAGAACATGCAAACCTCACCCAGACAGTTACAGGGGAACGTGCAAACCTCACATAGACAGTTACAGGAAGAACGTGCAAACCTCACATAGACAGTTGCACGGAGAACGTGCAAACCTCACACGGACAGTTACAAGGAGAATGTGCGAAACACACACGGACAGTTGCTGGGAATATTTGCAAACCTCACACAGTCACAGGGAGAACGTTTAAACCTCAGACAGACAGTTACAGTGAGAACATAAAAATCCTCAGACAGACATTTACAGGGAGAACACGCAAACCTCACCCAGACAGTTACAGGGAGAACATGCAAACCTTACACAAACAGTTACAGGGAAGACGTGCAAACCTCACACAGACAGTTGCAGTGAGATCGTAAAAATCCTCACCCAGACAGTTACAGGGAGAACACGCAAACCTTACACAGACAGTTGCAGGGAGAACTTGCAAACCTCACACTGTTGCAGGGAGAACGTGTGAACTTCACACAGATACTTACAGGGGAACGTGCAAACCTCACACAGACAGTTACAGGGAGAACATGCAAACTTCACCTTGAGAGTTACAGTGTGAGCGTGCAAACCTCACACATACATTTAGAGGGAGAAGGCGCAAACTTCACATTTACAGTTACAGGGAGAACGTAAAAATCCTCAGAGAGACAGTTACTGGGAGAACGTGCAAACCTCACACAGACAGTTACAGGGAAGACGTGCAATCTTCACACTGTTACAGGGAAACACGCAAATCTACACAGACATTTACAGGGAGAACATGCAAACTTCACCTTGAGAGTTACAGTGTGAGCGTGCAAACCTCACACATACAGTTAGAGGGAGAAGGCGCAAACTTCACATTTACAGTTACAGGGAGAACGTAAATATCCTCAGAGAGACAGTTACTGGGAGAATGTGGAAACCTCACACAGACAGTTACAGGGAAAACATACAATCCTGATACTGTTACAGGGCGAACACGCAATTCTACACAGAAAGTTACAGGGAGAACATGCAAACTTCACACAGATAATTACAGGTAGAACACACAAACCTCACCCAGACAATTACAGGGAGACCGTGCAAACCTCCCCTAGACAGTTGCAGGGAGAACTTGCAAACCTGACACAGATATTTACAGGGAGGACGTGCAAATCTCACACTGACAGTTGCTGGGAATACTTGCAAACATCACTCAGACAGTTACCGGGAGAACATGCAAACCTCACCCAGACAGTTACAGGGGAACGTGCAAACCTCACATAGACAGTTACAGGAAGAACGTGCAAACCTCACATAGACAGTTGCACGGAGAACGTGCAAACCTCACACGGACAGTTACAAGGAGAATGTGCGAAACACACACGGACAGTTGCTGGGAATATTTGCAAACCTCACACAGTCACAGGGAGAACGTTTAAACCTCAGACAGACAGTTACAGTGAGAACATAAAAATCCTCAGACAGACATTTACAGGGAGAACACGCAAACCTCACCCAGACAGTTACAGGGAGAACATGCAAACCTTACACAAACAGTTACAGGGAAGACGTGCAAACCTCACACAGACAGTTGCAGTGAGATCGTAAAAATCCTCACCCAGACAGTTACAGGGAGAACACGCAAACCTTACACAGACAGTTGCAGGGAGAACTTGCAAACCTCACACTGTTGCAGGGAGAACGTGTGAACTTCACACAGATACTTACAGGGGAACGTGCAAACCTCACACAGACAGTTACAGGGAGAACGTGCAAACCTCACACAGACAGTTGCACGGAGAACGTGCAAACCTCACACAGACAGTTACAAGGAGAACAAGCAAACTTCAAATAGACAGTTACAGGAAGAGCAAGCAAACCTCACACAGACAGTTACAGGGAGAACGTGCGAAACTCACGGACAGTTGCTGGGAATACTTGCAAACCTCACACAGTCACAGGGAGAACGTGTAAACCTCACACAGACAGTTACATGGAGAACGTGCAAACCTCACACAGTTACAGGGAGAACACGCAAACCTCACACAGACAGTTACCGGGAAAACATGCAAACCTCACCCAGACAGTAACAGGGGAACGTGCAAACCTCACACAGATAGTTACAGGGAGAATGTGCGAAACTCAGACAGACAGTTGCACGGAGAACGTGCAAACCTCACACAGACAGTTACAGGGAGAACAGGCAAACCTCACACACACAGTTACAGTGAGAACGTAAAAATCCTCAGACAGACAGTTACATGGAGAACGTGCAAACCTCACGCAGTTACAGGGAGAACGTGCAAAACTCACACGGACAGTTGCTGGGAATACTTGCAAACCTCACACAGACAGTTACAGGGCGAACTTACAAACCTTAAGCAGACAGATACATGAAGAACACACAAACCTCACATAGATAGTTACAGTGAGAGCATGCAAACCTTACACAAACAGTTCCAGGGAGAACATGCAAACCTCACACAGTCACAGGGAGAATGTGCAAACCTCACACAGACAGTTACAGTGAGAACATAAAAATCCTCAGACAGACTGTTACCGAGAGAACGTGCAATCCTCACACAGTCACAGGGAGAACGTGCAAACCTCACACAGACAGGTACAGTCAGATCGTAAAAATCCTCAGACAGACAGTTACAGGGAGAACGTGCAAACCTCACACAGACAGTTACAGGGAAGACGTGCAATCTTCACACTGTTACAGGGAAACACGCAAATCTACACAGACATTTACAGGGAGAACATGCAAACTTCACCTTGAGAGTTACAGTGTGAGCGTGCAAACCTCACACATACAGTTAGAGGGAGAAGGCGCAAACTTCACATTTACAGTTACAGGGAGAACGTAAATATCCTCAGAGAGACAGTTACTGGGAGAACGTGAAAACCTCACACAGACAGTTACAGGGAAAACATACAATCCTGATACTGTTACAGGGCGAACACGCAATTCTACACAGAAAGTTACAGGGAGAACATGCAAACCTCAGACAGACTGTTACAGAGGGAACACGCAAACTTCACATAGACAGTAATAGGGAGAAAATGCAAACCTCAAACAGACAGTTGCACAGAGAAAATGGAAACCTCAGACAGAGAGTTACAGGTAGAATACACAAACCTCACACAGACATTTACAAGGAGAACTTGCAAACCTCACACAGACAGTTGCACGGTAAACGTGCAGACTTCGCACGGACAGTTGCACGGAGAAGGTGCAAATCTCCCACAGACAGTTGCAGCTAGAACACGCAGACCTCACAAAGTTACAGGGAGAATGTGCAAAACTCTCACAGACAGTTATAGGGAGAACACGCAAACTTCACATAGACAGTTACAGGGAGAACACGCAACCTTCACATTTACAATTACAGGGAGAACGTAATAATCCTCAGACTGACAGTTATAGGGAGAACGTGCAAACCTCACACAGACAGTTACAGGGAGAACACGCAATCCTTACACAGACAGATACAGGGAGAACACGCAAACTTTACATAGACAGTTACATGGAGAACATGCAAACCTTACACAGACATTGACAGGGAGACCGTGCAAACCTCACACAGTCACAGGGAGAACATGCAAACCTCACACAGACAGTTACAGTGAGAACGTAAAAATCCTCAGACAGACAGCTAAATGGAGAACGTGCATACCTCACACAATTACAGGGATGCATGCAAACCTCACACAGACAGTTACCTGGAGAACATGCAAACCTCACCCAGACAGTTACAGGGGACCGTGCAAACCTCACACAGACAGATACAGGGAGAACGTGGATACTCCACATAGACAGTTACAGGGAGAACATGCAACCTTCACATTTACAGTTACAGGGAGAACGTAAAAATCCTCAGACTGACAGTTATAGGGAGAACATGCAAACCTCACACAGACAGTTACAGGGAGAACATGCAAACGTCACTCAGACAGTTACTGGGAGAACTTGGAAACCTCAAACAGTCAGTTATAGGGAGAACACGCAATCCTTACACAGACAGATACAGGGAGAACACGCAAACTTTACATAGACAGTTACATGGAGAGCATGCAAACCTCACACAGACAGTTACAGGGAGAACATGCAAACCTCACACAGACAGTTGCACGGAGAATGTGCAAACCTCACACAGATAGCTACAGGGAGAACATGCGAAACTCATACGGACAGTTGCTGGGAATACTTGCAAACCTCACAAAGTCACAGGGAGAACACACAAACCTGACACAGACGGTTACAGCGAGAATGTGCAAACCTCACATGTTGCAGGGAGAACGTGTGAACCTCACACAGATAGTTACAGGGAGAATGTGCAAACCTTACACAGACAGTTACAGGGAGAACATGCAAACCTCACACAGACAGTTACAGGGAGAACACACAAACTTCACATAGGCAGTTACAGGGAGAACACGCAAACCATACACAAACAGTTACAGGGAGAACATGCAAACCTCACACAGTCACAGGGAAAACGTGCAAACCTCACACAGGCAGTTACAATGAGATCTTAAAAATCCTCAGACAGACAGTTACAGGGAGAACTTGCAAACCTCGCTCAGTCACAGGGAGAACAAGCAAGCCTCACACAGTCACAGGGAGAACATGCAAACCTCACACAGACAGTTACAGTGAGAACGTAAAAATCCTCAGACAGACAGTTACATGGAGAACGTGCAAAACTCACACAATTACAGGGATGCATGCAAACCTCACACAGACAGTTACCTGGAGAACATGCAAACCTCACCCAGTCAGTTACAGGGGAACGTGCAAACCTCACACAGACAGTTACAGGGAGAACGTGCATACTTCACATAGACAGTTACAGGGAGAACACGCAACCTTCACATTTACAGTTACAGGGAGAACGTAAAAAACCTCAGACTGACAGTTATAGGGAGAACGTGCAAACCTCACTCGGACAGTTACTGGGAGAACTTGCAAACCTGAAACAGACAGTTACAGGGAGAACACGCAAAACTCACACAGGCAGTTTCTGGGAGAATGTGCAAACCTCACACAGACAGTTGCACAGAGAGCGTGCAAACCTCACACAGACAGTTACAGGGAGAACACGCAAACTTCACACAGACAGTTACCGGGAGAACACGCAAATTTCACATAGACAGTTACAGGGAGAACACGCAAACCTTATACAGTTACAGGGAGAACGTGCAAACCTAACACAGTCACAGCGAGAAGGTGCGAACCTCACACAGACTGTTGCCGTGAGAACATAAAAATCCTCCGACATACAGTTACAGGGAGAACATGCAAACCTCAGACAGACTGTTACAGAGGGAACACATAAACTTCACATACACAGTAATAGGGAGAAAATGCAAACCTCAAACAGACAGTTGCACAGAGAACATGCAAACCTCACACAGACAGTCGCACGGTAAACGTGCAGACTTCGCACGGACAGTTGCAGGGAGAAGGTGCAAATCTCCCACAGACAGTTGCAGGTAGAAAACGCAGACCTCACAAAGTTACAGGGAGAATGTGCAAAACTCTCACAGACAGTTACAGGGAGAACACGCAAACTTCAGATAGACAGTTACATGGAGAACATGCAAACCTTACACAGACAGTGACAAGGAGACCGTGCAAACCTCACACAGTCACAGGGAGAACATGCAAACCTCACACAGACAGTTACAGTGAGAACGTAAAAATCCCAGACAGACAGCTACATGGAGAACGTGCAAACCTCAAGCAGTTACAAGGATGCACGCAAACCTCACACAGACAGTTACCTGGAGAACATGCAATCCTCACCCAGAAAGTTACAGGGGACCGTGCAAACCTCAGACAGACTGTTACAGAGGGAACACGCAAACTTCACATAGACAGTAATAGGGAGAAAATGCAAACCTCACTCAGACAGTTGCACAGAGAACATGTAAACCTCAGACAGAGAGTTACAGGTAGAATACACAAACCTCACACAGACATTTACAAGGAGAACTTGCAAACCTCACACAGACAGTTGCACGGTAAACGTGCAGACTTCGCACGGACAGTTGCAGGGAGAAGGTGCAAATCTCCCACAGACAGTTGCAGCTAGAACACGCAGACCTCACAAAGTTACAGGGAGAATGTGCAAAACTCTCACAGACAGTTATAGGGAGAACACGCAAACTTCACATAGACAGTTACAGGGAGAACACGCAACCTTCACATTTACAGTTACAGGGAGAACGTAAAAATCCTCAGACTGACAGTTACAGGGAGAACGTGCAAACCTCACACAGACAGTTACAGGGAGAACACGCAATCCTTACACAGACAGATACAGGGAGAACACGCAAACTTTACATAGACAGTTACATGGAGAACATGCAAACCTTACACAGACATTGACAGGGAGACCGTGCAAACCTCACACAGTCACAGGGAGAACATGCAAACCTCACACAGACAGTTACAGTGAGAACGTAAAAATCCTCAGACAGACAGCTAAATGGAGAACGTCCATACCTCACACAATTACAGGGATGCATGCAAATCTCACACAGACAGTTACCTGGAGAACATGCAAACCTCACCCAGACAGTTACAGGGGACCGTGCAAACCTCACACAGACAGATACAGGGAGAACGTGGATACTCCACATAGACAGTTACAGGGAGAACATGCAACCTTCACATTTACAGTTACAGGGAGAACGTAAAAATCCTCAGACTGACAGTTATAGGGAGAACATGCAAACCTCACACAGACAGTTACAGGGAGAACATGCAAACGTCACTCAGACAGTTACTGGGAGAACTTGGAAACCTCAAACAGTCAGTTATAGGGAGAACACGCAATCCTTACACAGACAGATACAGGGAGAACACGCAAACTTTACATAGACAGTTACATGGAGAGCATGCAAACCTCACACAGACAGTTACAGGGAGAACATGCAAACCTCACACAGACAGTTGCACGGAGAATGTGCAAACCTCACACAGATAGCTACAGGGAGAACATGCGAAACTCATACGGACAGTTGCTGGGAATACTTGCAAACCTCACAAAGTCACAGGGAGAACACACAAACCTGACACAGACGGTTACAGCGAGAATGTGCAAACCTCACATGTTGCAGGGAGAACGTGTGAACCTCACACAGATAGTTACAGGGAGAATGTGCAAACCTTACACAGACAGTTACAGGGAGAACATGCAAACCTCACACAGACAGTTACAGGGAGAACACACAAACTTCACATAGGCAGTTACAGGGAGAACACGCAAACCATACACAAACAGTTACAGGGAGAACATGCAAACCTCACACAGTCACAGGGAAAACGTGCAAACCTCACACAGGCAGTTACAATGAGATCTTAAAAATCCTCAGACAGACAGTTACAGGGAGAACTTGCAAACCTCGCTCAGTCACAGGGAGAACAAGCAAGCCTCACACAGTCACAGGGAGAACATGCAAACCTCACACAGACAGTTACAGTGAGAACGTAAAAATCCTCAGACAGACAGTTACATGGAGAACGTGCAAAACTCACACAATTACAGGGATGCATGCAAACCTCACACAGACAGTTACCTGGAGAACATGCAAACCTCACCCAGTCAGTTACAGGGGAACGTGCAAACCTCACACAGACAGTTACAGGGAGAACGTGCATACTTCACATAGACAGTTACAGGGAGAACACGCAACCTTCACATTTACAGTTACAGGGAGAACGTAAAAAACCTCAGACTGACAGTTATAGGGAGAACGTGCAAACCTCACTCGGACAGTTACTGGGAGAACTTGCAAACCTGAAACAGACAGTTACAGGGAGAACACGCAAAACTCACACAGGCAGTTTCTGGGAGAATGTGCAAACCTCACACAGACAGTTGCACAGAGAACATGTAAACCTCAGACAGAGAGTTACAGGTAGAATACACAAACCTCACACAGACATTTACAAGGAGAACTTGCAAACCTCACACAGACAGTTGCACGGTAAACGTGCAGACTTCGCACGGACAGTTGCAGGGAGAAGGTGCAAATCTCCCACAGACAGTTGCAGCTAGAACACGCAGACCTCACAAAGTTACAGGGAGAATGTGCAAAACTCTCACAGACAGTTATAGGGAGAACACGCAAACTTCACATAGACAGTTACAGGGAGAACACGCAACCTTCACATTTACAGTTACAGGGAGAACGTAAAAATCCTCAGACTGACAGTTACAGGGAGAACGTGCAAACCTCACACAGACAGTTACAGGGAGAACACGCAATCCTTACACAGACAGATACAGGGAGAACACGCAAACTTTACATAGACAGTTACATGGAGAACATGCAAACCTTACACAGACATTGACAGGGAGACCGTGCAAACCTCACACAGTCACAGGGAGAACATGCAAACCTCACACAGACAGTTACAGTGAGAACGTAAAAATCCTCAGACAGACAGTTACATGGAGAACGTGCAAAACTCACACAATTACAGGGATGCATGCAAACCTCACACAGACAGTTACCTGGAGAACATGCAAACCTCACCCAGTCAGTTACAGGGGAACGTGCAAACCTCACACAGACAGTTACAGGGAGAACGTGCATACTTCACATAGACAGTTACAGGGAGAACACGCAACCTTCACATTTACAGTTACAGGGAGAACGTAAAAAACCTCAGACTGACAGTTATAGGGAGAACGTGCAAACCTCACTCGGACAGTTACTGGGAGAACTTGCAAACCTGAAACAGACAGTTACAGGGAGAACACGCAAAACTCACACAGGCAGTTTCTGGGAGAATGTGCAAACCTCACACAGACAGTTGCACAGAGAACATGTAAACCTCAGACAGAGAGTTACAGGTAGAATACACAAACCTCACACAGACATTTACAAGGAGAACTTGCAAACCTCACACAGACAGTTGCACGGTAAACGTGCAGACTTCGCACGGACAGTTGCAGGGAGAAGGTGCAAATCTCCCACAGACAGTTGCAGCTAGAACACGCAGACCTCACAAAGTTACAGGGAGAACTTGCAAACCTCGCTCAGTCACAGGGAGAACAACCAAGCCTCACACAGTCACAGGGAGAACATGCAAACCTCACACAGACAGTTACAGTGAGAACGTAAAAATCCTCAGACAGACAGTTACATGGAGAACGTGCAAAACTCACACAATTACAGGGATGCATGCAAACCTCACACAGACAGTTACCTGGAGAACATGCAAACCTCACCCAGTCAGTTACAGGGGAACGTGCAAACCTCACACAGACAGTTACAGGGAGAACGTGCATACTTCACATAGACAGTTACAGGGAGAACACGCAACCTTCACATTTACAGTTACAGGGAGAACGTAAAAAACCTCAGACTGACAGTTATAGGGAGAACGTGCAAACCTCACTCGGACAGTTACTGGGAGAACTTGCAAACCTGAAACAGACAGTTACAGGGAGAACACGCAAAACTCACACAGGCAGTTTCTGGGAGAATGTGCAAACCTCACACAGACAGTTGCACAGAGAACATGTAAACCTCAGACAGAGAGTTACAGGTAGAATACACAAACCTCACACAGACATTTACAAGGAGAACTTGCAAACCTCACACAGACAGTTGCACGGTAAACGTGCAGACTTCGCACGGACAGTTGCAGGGAGAAGGTGCAAATCTCCCACAGACAGTTGCAGCTAGAACACGCAGACCTCACAAAGTTACAGGGAGAATGTGCAAAACTCTCACAGACAGTTATAGGGAGAACACGCAAACTTCACATAGACAGTTACAGGGAGAACACGCAACCTTCACATTTACAGTTACAGGGAGAACGTAAAAATCCTCAGACTGACAGTTACAGGGAGAACGTGCAAACCTCACACAGACAGTTACAGGGAGAACACGCAATCCTTACACAGACAGATACAGGGAGAACACGCAAACTTTACATAGACAGTTACATGGAGAACATGCAAACCTTACACAGACATTGACAGGGAGACCGTGCAAACCTCACACAGTCACAGGGAGAACATGCAAACCTCACACAGACAGTTACAGTGAGAACGTAAAAATCCTCAGACAGACAGCTAAATGGAGAACGTGCATACCTCACACAATTACAGGGATGCATGCAAACCTCACACAGACAGTTACCTGGAGAACATGCAAACCTCACCCAGACAGTTACAGGGGACCGTGCAAACCTCACACAGACAGATACAGGGAGAACGTGGATACTCCACATAGACAGTTACAGGGAGAACATGCAACCTTCACATTTACAGTTACAGGGAGAACGTAAAAATCCTCAGACTGACAGTTATAGGGAGAACATGCAAACCTCACACAGACAGTTACAGGGAGAACATGCAAACGTCACTCAGACAGTTACTGGGAGAACTTGGAAACCTCAAACAGTCAGTTATAGGGAGAACACGCAATCCTTACACAGACAGATACAGGGAGAACACGCAAACTTTACATAGACAGTTACATGGAGAGCATGCAAACCTCACACAGACAGTTACAGGGAGAACATGCAAACCTCACACAGACAGTTGCACGGAGAATGTGCAAACCTCACACAGATAGCTACAGGGAGAACATGCGAAACTCATACGGACAGTTGCTGGGAATACTTGCAAACCTCACAAAGTCACAGGGAGAACACACAAACCTGACACAGACGGTTACAGCGAGAATGTGCAAACCTCACATGTTGCAGGGAGAACGTGTGAACCTCACACAGATAGTTACAGGGAGAATGTGCAAACCTTACACAGACAGTTACAGGGAGAACATGCAAACCTCACACAGACAGTTACAGGGAGAACACACAAACTTCACATAGGCAGTTACAGGGAGAACACGCAAACCATACACAAACAGTTACAGGGAGAACATGCAAACCTCACACAGTCACAGGGAAAACGTGCAAACCTCACACAGGCAGTTACAATGAGATCTTAAAAATCCTCAGACAGACAGTTACAGGGAGAACTTGCAAACCTCGCTCAGTCACAGGGAGAACAAGCAAGCCTCACACAGTCACAGGGAGAACATGCAAACCTCACACAGACAGTTACAGTGAGAACGTAAAAATCCTCAGACAGACAGTTACATGGAGAACGTGCAAAACTCACACAATTACAGGGATGCATGCAAACCTCACACAGACAGTTACCTGGAGAACATGCAAACCTCACCCAGTCAGTTACAGGGGAACGTGCAAACCTCACACAGACAGTTACAGGGAGAACGTGCATACTTCACATAGACAGTTACAGGGAGAACACGCAACCTTCACATTTACAGTTACAGGGAGAACGTAAAAAACCTCAGACTGACAGTTATAGGGAGAACGTGCAAACCTCACTCGGACAGTTACTGGGAGAACTTGCAAACCTGAAACAGACAGTTACAGGGAGAACACGCAAAACTCACACAGGCAGTTTCTGGGAGAATGTGCAAACCTCACACAGACAGTTGCACAGAGAGCGTGCAAACCTCACACAGACAGTTACAGGGAGAACACGCAAACTTCACACAGACAGTTACCGGGAGAACACGCAAATTTCACATAGACAGTTACAGGGAGAACACGCAAACCTTATACAGTTACAGGGAGAACGTGCAAACCTAACACAGTCACAGCGAGAAGGTGCGAACCTCACACAGACTGTTGCCGTGAGAACATAAAAATCCTCCGACATACAGTTACAGGGAGAACATGCAAACCTCAGACAGACTGTTACAGAGGGAACACGTAAACTTCACATAGACAGTAATAGGGAGAAAATGCAAACCTCAAACAGACAGTTGCACAGAGAACATGCAAACCTCACACAGACAGTCGCACGGTAAACGTGCAGACTTCGCACGGACAGTTGCAGGGAGAAGGTGCAAATCTCCCACAGACAGTTGCAGGTAGAAAACGCAGACCTCACAAAGTTACAGGGAGAATGTGCAAAACTCTCACAGACAGTTATAGGGAGAACACGCAAACTTCACATAGACAGTTACAGGGAGAACACGCAACCTTCACATTTACAGTTACAGGGAGAACGTAAAAATCCTCAGACTGACAGTTACAGGGAGAACGTGCAAACCTCACTCAGACAGTTACTGGGAGAACTTGCAAACATCAAACAGTCAGTTACAGGGAGAACACGCAATCCTTACACAGACAGATACAGGGAGAACACGCAAACTTTACATAGACAGTTACATGGAGAACATGCAAACCTTACACAGACAGTGACAGGGAGACCGTGCAAACCTCACACAGTCACAGGGAGAACATGCAAACCTCACACAGACAGTTACAGTGAGAACGTAAAAATCCTCAGACAGACAGCTACATGGAGAACGTGCATACCTCACACAATTACAGGGATGCATGCAAACCTCACACAGACAGTTACCTGGAGAACATGCAAACCTCACCCAGACAGTTACAGGGGACCGTGCAAACCTCACACAGACAGTTACAGGGAGAACGTGCATACTTCACATAGACAGTTACAGGGAGAACACGCAACCTTCACATTTACAGTTACAGGGAGAACGTAAAAATCCTCAGACTGACAGTTATAGGGAGAACGTGCAAACCTCACACAGACAGTTACAGGGAGAACATGCAAACCTCACTCAGACAGTTACTGGGAGAACTTGGAAACCTCAAACAGTCAGTTACAGGGAGAACACGCAACACAGACAGATACAGGGAGAACACGCAAACTTTACATAGACAGTTACATGGAGAACATGCAAACCTCACACAGACAGTTACAGGGAGAACGTGCAAACCTCACACAGACAGTTGCACGGAGAACGTGCAAACCTCACACAGATAGTTACAGGGAGAACATGAGAAACTCATACGGACAGTTGCTGGGAATACTTGCAAACCTGACAAAGTCACAGGGAGAACACGCAAACCTTACACAGACGGTTACAGCGAGAATGTGCAAACCTCACATGTTGCAGGGAGAACGTGTGAACCTCACACAGATAGTTACAGGGAGAATGTGCAAACCTCACACAGACAGTTACAGGGAGAACGTGCACAACTCACACAGACAGTTACAGGGAGAACACACAAACTTCACATAGGCAGTTACAGGGAGAACACGCAAACCATACACAAACAGTTACAGGGAGAACATGCAAACCTCACACAGTCACAGGGAAAACGTGCAAACCTCACACAGGCAGTTACAATGAGATCTTAAAAATCCTCAGACAGACAGTTACAGGGAGAACTTGCAAACCTCGCTCAGTCACAGGGAGAACAAGCAAGCCTCACACAGTCACAGGGAGAACATGCAAACCTCACACAGACAGTTACAGAGAGAACGTAAAAATCCTCAGACAGACAGTTACATGGAGAACGTGCAAAACTCACACAATTACAGGGATGCATGCAAACCTCACACAGACAGTTACCTGGAGAACATGCAAACCTCACCCAGTCAGTTACAGGGGAACGTGCAAACCTCACACAGACAGTTACAGGGAGAACGTGCATACTTCACATAGACAGTTACAGGGAGAACACGCAACCTTCACATTTACAGTTACAGGGAGAACGTAAAAAACCTCAGACTGACAGTTATAGGGAGAACGTGCAAACCTCACTCGGACAGTTACTGGGAGAACTTGCAAACCTGAAACAGACAGTTACAGGGAGAACACGCAAAACTCACACAGGCAGTTTCTGGGAGAACGTGCAAACCTCACACAGACAGTTGCACAGAGAGCGTGCAAACCTCACACAGACAGTTACAGGGAGAACACGCAAACTTCACACAGACAGTTACCGGGAGAACACGCAAATTTCACATAGACAGTTACAGGGAGAACACGCAAACCTTATACAAACAGTTACAGGGAGAACGTGCAAACCTAACACAGTCACAGCGAGAAGGTGCGAACCTCACACAGACTGTTGCCGTGAGAACATAAAAATCCTCCGACATACAGTTACAGGGAGAACATGCAAACCTCAGACAGACTGTTACAGAGGGAACACGTAAACTTCACATAGACAGTAATAGGGAGAAAATGCAAACCTCACACAGACAGTTGCACAGAGAACATGCAAACCTCAGACAGAGAGTTACAGGTAGAATACACAAACCTCACACAGACATTTACAAGGAGAACTTGCAAACCTCACACAGACAGTTGCACAGTAAACGTGCAGACTTCGCATGGACAGTTGCAGGGAGAAGGTGCAAATCTCCCACAAACAGTTGCAGCTAGAACACGCAGACCTCACAAAGTTACAGGGAGAATGTGCAAAACTCTCACAGACAGTTACAGGGAGAACACGCAAACCTTACACAGACAGTTGCAGGGAGAACTTGCAAACCTCACACTGTTGCAGGGAGAACGTGTGAACTTCACACAGATACTTACAGGGGAACGTGCAAACCTCACACAGACAGTTACAGGGAGAACGTGCAAACCTCACACAGACAGTTGCACGGAGAACGTGCAAACCTCACACAGACAGTTACAAGGAGAACAAGCAAACTTCAAATAGAAAGTTACAGGAAGAGCACGCAAACCTCACACAGACAGTTACAGGGAGAACGTGCGAAACTCACGGACAGTTGCTGGGAATAATTGCAAACCTCACACAGTCACAGGGAGAACGTGTAAACCTCACACAGACAGTTACATGGAGAACGTGCAAACCTCACACAGTTACAGGGAGAACACGCAAACCTCACACGGACAGTTACCGGGAAAACATGCAAACCTCACCCAGACAGTAACAGGGGAACGTGCAAACCTCACACAGATAGTTACAGGGAGAATGTGCGAAACTCAGACAGACAGTTGCACGGAGAACGTGCAAACCTCACACAGACAGTTACAGGGAGAACAGGCAAACCTCACACACACAGTTACAGTGAGAACGTAAAAATCCTCAGACAGACAGTTACATGGAGAACGTGCAAACCTCACACAGTTACAGGGAGAACGTGCAAAACTCACACGGACAGTTGCTGGGAATACTTGCAAACCTCACACAGACAGTTACAGGGCGAACTTACAAACCTTAAGCAGACAGTTACAGGAAGAACACACAAACCTCACATAGATAGTTACAGGGAGAGCATGCAAACCTTACACAGACAGCTCCAGGGAGAACATGCAAACCTCACACACTCACAGGGAGAATGTACAAACCTCACACAGACAGTTACAGTGAGATCATAAAAATCCTCAGACAGACTGTTACCGAGAGAACGTGCAATCCTCACACAGTCACAGGGAGAACGTGCAAACCTCACACAGACAGGTACAGTCAGATCGTAAAAATCCTCAGACAGACAGTTACAGGGAGAACATGTAAACCTCACACAGAGAGTTACAGGGAGAACGTGCAAACCTCACTCATACTCTTACAGGAAGAACGTTCAAACTTCACATTTACAGTTACAGGGAGAATGTAAAAATCCTCAGACAGACAGTTACAGGGAGAACGTGCAAACCTCACACAGACAGTTACAGGGAAGACGTGCAATCTTCACACTGTTACAGGGAAACACGCAAATCTACACAGACATTTACAGGGAGAACATGCAAACTTCACCTTGAGAGTTACAGCGTGAGCGTGCAAACCTCACACATACAGTTAGAGGGAGAAGGCGCAAACTTCACATTTACAGTTACAGGGAGAACGTAAATATCCTCAGAGAGACAGTTACTGGGAGAACGTGGAAACCTCACACAGACAGTTACAGGGAAAACATACAATCCTGATACTGTTACAGGGCGAACACGCAATTCTACACAGAAAGTTACAGGGAGAACATGCAAACTTCACACAGATAGTTAAAGGTAGAACACACTAACCTCACCCAGACAATTACAGGGAGACCTTGCAAACCTCCCCTAGACAGTTGCAGGGAGAACTTGCAAACCTCCCACAGATAGTTTCACGGAGAATGCACAAACTTTGCACGGACAGTTACTGGGAGAACAACCAAACCTCACTCAGACAGTTACTGGGAGAACTTGCAAACCTCATACAGACAGTTGCACGGAGAGTTTGCAAACCTCACACAGACTGTTACAGGGAGAACACGCAAATTTCACATAGACAGTTACAGGGAGATCACGCAAACCTCACTCGGACAGTTACTGGGAGAACTTGCAAACCTGAAACAGACAGTTACAGGGAGAACACGCAAGCTTCACACAGACAGTTGCCGGGAGAACACGCAAATTTCACATAGACAGTTACAGGGAGAACACGCAAACCTTATACAAACAGTTACAGGGAGAACGTGCAAACCTAACACAGTCACAGGGAGAAGGTGTGAACCTCACACAGACTGTTGCTGTGAGAACGTAAAAACCCTCTGACATACAGTTACAGGGAGAACATGCAAACCTCAGACAGACTGTTACAGAGGGAACACGCAAACTTCACATAGACAGTAATAGGGAGAAAATGCAAACCTCACACAGACAGTTGCACAGAGAACATGCAAACCTCAGACAGAGAGTTACAGGTAGAATACACAAACCTCACACAGACATTTACAAGGAGAACTTGCAAACCTCACACAGACAGTTGCACGGTAAACGTGCAGACTTCGCACGGACAGTTGCAGGGAGAAGGTGCAAATCTCCCACAGACAGTTGCAGCTAGAACACGCAGACCTCACAAAGTTACAGGGAGAATGTGCAAAACTCTCACAGACAGTTACAGGGAGAACACGCAAACTTCACATAGACAGTTACAGGGAGAACACGCAACCTTCACATTTACAGTTACAGGGAGAACGTAATAATCCTCAGACTGACAGTTATAGGGAGAACGTGCAAACCTCACACAGACAGTTACAGGGAGAACATGCAAACCTCACTCAGACAGTTACTGGAAGAACTTGGAAACCTCAAACAGTCAGTTATAGGGAGAACACGCAATCCTTACACAGACAGATACAGGGAGAACACGCAAACTTTACATAGACAGTTACATGGAGAACATGCAAACCTTACACAGACATTGACAGGGAGACCGTGCAAACCTCACACAGTCACAGGGAGAACATGCAAACCTCACACAGACAGTTACTGTGAGAACGTAAAAATCCTCAGACAGACAGCTACATGGAGAACGTGCATACCTCACACAATCACAGGGATGCATGCAAACCTCACACAGACAGTTACCTGGAGAACATGCAAACCTCACCCAGACAGTTACAGGGGACCGTGCAAACCTCACACAGACAGTTACAGGGAGAACGTGGATACTCCACATAGACAGTTACAGGGAGAACACGCAACCTTCACATTTACAGTTACAGGGAGAACGTAAAAATCCTCAGACTGACAGTTATAGGGAGAACATGCAAACCTCACACAGACAGTTACAGGGAGAACATGCAAACGTCACTCAGACAGTTACTGGGAGAACTTGGAAACCTCAAACAGTCAGTTATAGGGAGAACACGCAATCCTTACACAGACAGATACAGGGAGAACACGCAAACTTTACATAGACAGTTACATGGAGAGCATGCAAACCTCACACAGACAGTTACAGGGAGAACATGCAAACCTCACACAGACAGTTGCACGGAGAACGTGCAAACCTCACACAGATAGTTACAGGGAGAACATGCGAAACTCATACAGACAGTTGCTGGGAATACTTGCAAACCTCACAAAGTCACAGGGAGAACACGCAAACCTTACACAGACGGTTACAGCGAGAATGTGCAAACCTCACATGTTGCAGGGAGAACGTGTGAACCTCACACAGATAGTTACAGGGAGAATGTGCAATCCTTACACAGACAGTTACAGGGAGAACGTACAAACCTCACACTGTTGCAGGGAGAACGTGTGAACCTCACACAGATAGTTACAGGGAGAATGTGCAAACCTTACACAGACAGTTACAGGGAGAACGTGCACAACTCACACAGACAGTTACAGGGAGAACACACAATCTTCACATAGGCAGTTACAGGGAGAACACGCAAACCATACACAAACAGTTACAGGGAGAACATGCATACCTCACACAGTCACAGGGAAAACGTGCAAACCTCACACAGGCAGTTACAATGAGATCTTAAAAATCCTCAGACAGACAGTTACAGGGAGAACATGCAAACCTCACTCAGACAGTTACTGGGAGAACTTGCAAACATCAAACAGTCAGTTACAGGGAGAACACGCAATCCTTACACAGACAGATACAGGGAGAACACGCAAACTTTACATAGACAGTTACATGGAGAACATGCAAACCTTACACAGACAGTGACAGGGAAACCGTGCAAACCTCACACAGTCACAGGGAGAACATGCAAACCTCACACAGACAGTTACAGTGAGAACGTAAAAATCCTCAGACAGACAGTTACATGTAGAATGTGCAAACCTCACGCAGTTACAGGGAGAACACGCAAACCTCACACAGACAGTTACCGGGAGAACATGCAAACCTCACCCAGACAGTTACAGGGGAACGTGCAAACCTCACACAGACAATTACAGGGAGAACAAGCATACTTCACATAGACAGTTACAGGAAGAACACGCAAAACTCACGCAGACAGTTACAGGGAGAACGTGCGAAACTCACACGGACAGTTACAGGGAGAACGTGCGAAACTCACACGGACAGTTGCTAGGAATGCTTGCAAACCTCACACAGTCACAGAGGGAACGTGTAAACCTCACACAGACAGTTACAGGTGGAACTTGCAAATTTCACACAGACAGAACCAGAACTGAGGATTGAACCCATGTCTCCATGCTTTGAGGCAGCATCTCTGCCACTGATTGTTCACCGTTGTTCAATGATCAAAGGTTGATTTTTCTGTGAATTGTTGCATGCAGAAAAGATCTCTGAGATTTGTCTCTTCTGCAGATAGCCGAAGAATGCAGAAAACTATATATTTTCAGTAGTTGAAAGACATCAATCCGGCTGCATGAAATGAAAAAGAAACAAACTCTCACAAACTCCATATACTGTCATCCCTCCCTTGCACAAATACTATCAGATCACTCAATCCCCAGCCTGCCAATCCGCAACAAAAGTTCATCGAACTGAAAGAGGCCAATATGAAACCTAGTCCAACCTACGAATCTCAGAATCTCAGTAACATTTCTGAGATCAGTGGCCTCTCCCACATCAGTGACTCGGATCAGCGGCTTCTTTGAGATCTGCTCGCTCTCCTCTGTTATTGCCTCGATGTTTCAATCTTTCTTGATGTGTCTTGTCTCTGAGCTCTCCTCGTGGTCGCTCATGTTTGCGTTTCTCGCCTGGAGTTTTTTTTGGGGACAGCAAAATGCTCGCTCATTCAATCTAATTACGCACTGAAAGTCAAAGACTCCAACAGTTTCAAAAACAGAATTAAGATAAAAATAATGAGTAGAAGACATAGAAAAGCTGAAGTGATTGACTATTTTGGAAATGTCGCCTGGGGAATCCTTGTTCACTGGCACCATTTTGACTGGAAGACTATTTTTCATGGATGCATAACATCCAATCAGGTGTAATAATTGTGTGATTTTTATTGAAAATAAAACAAAGAAAGTTAGCATTATATATCAATTCCAAAGCCCCTTTGCCATCTCAGCATGTAATAATGTTATGGTATTGGTGAGCCCTGCTTTAGTGTTATTGCTGCTGCAGTGATTGACAGAGAGCAAGACCTGGCATCCATCAGTGTGACAATAACCAGTCAGTTAGCTTTAGCCAATTGGTTACAACGTTCATTGGGACTCTCCTTTTCCATCTCTAGTTTTTTATCCTTTACATTTTCCAGTGGATGAGGACAATGGCATGCCTCACGATGTCATCTGAGAAGGAAAGCTCTGATGGTACACTACTTCCTTGGTTCTGTGCCCTAAGCCTCTGGAGTGGAATGTGATTTTATTACCTGCATTGTCACAGTGAGCACAGCCAACGACTGAACCCAGGTGTAGAGGAACGACAGACTCTGTCACAGTGAGCACTGGCAATGACTGAACCCAGGTGTAGAGGAACGACAGACTCTGTTACGGTGAGCACTGGCAATGACTGATCCCAGGTGTAGAGGAACGACAGACTCTATTACGGTGAGCACTGGCAATGACTGAACCCAGGTGCAGTGGAATGACAGACTCTGTCACATTGAGCACTGGCAATGACTGAAGCCAGGTGTAGAGGAATGACAGACTCTGTCACAGTGAGCACTGGCAATGACTGAACCCAGGTGTGGAGGAACGACAGACTCTGTCACAGTGAGCACTGGTAATAACTGAACCCAGGTGTAGAGGAACAGCGGACTCTGTCACAGTGAGCACTGGCAATGACTGAACCCAGGTGCAGAGGAACGACAGACTCCCATGTAGAGAAGGAAACAAGAGGTTAGACACAGGAATACCAACAGAGCATCGATGGCACAACCAAGCAAAACTGCTAGACACATCATTCTCAATGCAAGGACCCCACAATGAGCACTAATCGAGTCCAAATTAAATAAACAGAGAAACTCATGCCAGTCACAGTTAACTTGATGAGATGAAACAGAAAACAGCTCTCGTTAAGACAACAATTAGTAAATACAAATGCTCGAGACACCCAGAAGTCTAATGCTCTATGAAACAGCACAGAGACCTGGAGGACTTGTGGCATGCTGACAGTGCTGGACAACGCAGCACCAGCAGCACAGTTTCTGTCCATGTGAAGTTTGCACTTTCTTCCTGTCCTGCACGTTCTCTGATTTCCTCCTATATCACACAGATAGGGAGTGGACAGGTAAATTGTTCTTTGTGTGTGAGAGTGACCAGCAGAATCTGGGGGGTGGTGAGGTGGAGTGATGCTGGTTTAATATGGGGAGAATGGTAAGGGGTAGGGCTGGAAGTAGTGTAAATGGAACTTGATGGTCAGCATGAAGTCAGTGGGCTGAAGGGTTGGATTCCCCACCCTGACTCTGAATGTGTCCTTGATTGCAGAATGTAGTGCATGGAAAATGAACTGTACTGCACAGAAGCAGTCTTTTAACTCAAAATGTCTGTGCCAACTAATTTATGATCTATGTCACTCCTCTCTCTGCCTACTCTGTCTAAATGTTGCAAACATTGCTATCATACCTGCTTTCACTCTCCGCGCAAAAGATCCTGTCATGTAAATCAATTTTAACATTCCCCTCTCACCCTAAACCTAGGTCCAGTAGTATTTGACTTTTCCATCCTGGGAAAAATCAATACACTCCATCTGTGATAACCTCACCCTCCAGTGCTTCAGAGAAAACAGTTCAGGTTTGTCCACCTTCGCCATCATGCTGATTCTCTCCAATACAGGCAAGCTAACGTCAAGCAGTTCCTACCCTGCCCTACCATTCGCATTGGACTTCCTGTCACGGTGAATCCAGCCATGACTTCTCTGCAAGAGAATGCTTATGTGGAATAGTCTTGAGGTATATTGAACAAGGATGAAACCTGTGTGCTGTTAAAGGGATAACCCAAGTTCCATCTCTCTTCAGGCAGCCTGTTGAGATACTAGCCTGTTCACATAGTATGGAAACAATATCTGAGGCTGTATAAATAAAATGGATCTAAGTTACCTGAGGCAGAGCAAGGTCAATAAGGCTGTTTAGTAAAAAGGGAAGTTCAAGGTAATGCCATGATGCAAGGGCAGTTGAGGTGTCGAGGTGAATTACTGGAATGTTATGTAGAATACACAACATAATTCAACTTCCATAGTTAATAAAAATCAAATAAAAGCAGGAAATGTTGTAAATACAGTGTATAAGAGGAGGGAAACAGTTAATCTTTCAGGTGTGGGAACCCTTCAGAAGTGGTAGAAAAAAACAAGTTAGTTTAGGTGGCAGAGAAGATCGGGGGGGTGTGAAGTTGCATGGTACAAAGGTAATACCTCTGATAGGGTGAGGCTGGGTGATCTACGGTGGTGATGAAAAGACAGTGAAGATAAATTAAGGTCTATATAATATGCTGTTAAGTCTGACCCTCAAGTCCATGTGAAGGGTCTCCACCCGAAACGTAGATGGCCCATTCCTCCCCATAGATGCTGCCTGACCTGCTGAGTTCCTGCAACACGTAATATGTTGCTCCAGGTTCGGCACCCGCAGATTTTTGAGTCTTTAAATCAATCAATAAGCTGGCATCATCAATATGAACCAAGTGGCTGTGATTCAAGGACCCCAAAGCTGAATAATGGAATATTCTGCAATGACTTTCAAAACAGAGACAATAATCTTTTATTGCAGTGGAAATCCATTTCAACCACATCTTTTCCTCACCTTCAAATTGCTTTCAATGAAGATCTATTTATTTTCTATTTGAAAACAGTGGTTCTTTTCTGCTGAAAGCTACTGTTGTGATATTGCTACAGTATATTCTTTCCGATATCAATGTATTGTTTCCTTATCATCTCAGTTTAATCCCACGTTGCCTGTGCTGTGGAATACATTCCTAATGTACTATAGATTATACTAGCAAAGGTAACTGTGTTATCAAAATATTGTACACAGCACAGAACAATAGATTATACTAGCAAAGGTAACTGTGTTATCAAAATATTGTACACAACACAGAACAATATGCACTTTCTAAAGGAGAATATATGAAGCTGTGTGAAAAAGATGAATTAAAAACTGGAAAATTGTATTAGAGATTTGTAAAGAAAATCATTGAAATAAAATCTGCAAAGGAATAATATTAGCGTGTAAGAATGTGGTCCCTCTCTCTCTCTTCCCCCCCCCCCCCCGCCTCCCCGGACTTTCCTTGTATAACAGATTTTATAATGACAACACTATGTCTTGTGTCTGTTGTTTGTACAAGGTTTGGTCGGATGCAAGATCATCTTGGCTTCTGCCACCCCATGACACCGCTGAAATTTCCAGGACAAAGATAGACATCACCACATAGAGAAAAAAGGCAATTATTTGTCAGCACTAACTAACTTCGTAAAATGCTTATGTGGCTGTCAGTCTGTTTAGCAAATTAAATAATTTTATATTCCATTCTTCCCATGAAGTCTGTACTCTACTCTGTAGAGTAATCTCCTCAGGTCCATTCCTCATTTGTCCCTCACGCTTTAGTTAATTACTCTTTCTCAGAGATTTCCCTCTAGAGATTTCTGATTTCCTTATTTCTACCAGATGCACAGGCAGAGAATATCAGATCAGCAACACACACTGTGTAAAGGTTTTCTTTTCTCCTGCATAGATCCCTTCTTTATCCTTTATCCATCACTTTAAATTGTGTAATTCAGTTTTTATTATTATGTATTGCAATGTACTGCGGCCACACAACAACAAATTTCACGACATATGCCAATGATATTAAACCTGATTCTGATTCTGATTCTGATACATTTAATGTTCTCATCTGGAGGGAAACTATGCTTTGAGCTCTCTTTACTCTACTACATCACTCGCCTTTTCCTGCACAAAGATCGATTTTGGTAATAATCCTGACTAATTTCATATCTAATGAGGAAAATATTTATGTTTGTAATTCAAAGACACAGTTCACATAGAACAATCCTTCATGAAAGTTCTGAAGTTGAGCTGTCACTTACTACAACTCTGAGAGTCCAGCACTATCTGATCTTGGCAGCTCAGGCAGCATCTATGTATTTGAACTGCTGATATTTGGAGTTCACTTCCTTGCAGGGATGCTCCCTAACTTGTACAGTTCCTCCAGCATTTTGTGTGCTGAAGTATGCCTTGGCCAAAGGCTGGGGTTTCAGTTGTGAATGGTGCTGTTTAAAAGCAAACCCTACAATCCAATAAAGGGAAACTCTGCACCTGATAAATCAGGCAAGTTCTACATCTGTAATCCTGATGGAGAGTCATGACCTGAAACATTGACCATCCCTTTGCCTCCACAGATGCGGACTGATCTATTGAGTTCTTCCAGCATTTTGGTCTTTTTGCTCCATATTCCAGCAATTGCAGTCTCTTGTGTCTCCAGGCAAGTTCTACCTTTCACTCTCACCCAGTTCTTGCCAAAGCAATAGGTGCAAAGGGTTGAAATACCTCGTCTATAATTTCTACTTATTAAGTGAAAATCAATGATTGTTCCTAAGAGGGAATGTATAATGAGTTATATTAACAGGTTGTAATGAATTTTGAACCTGTTGCATGAAATGCAACAGAAACTTCCTTGGGAATAAAACCATACATCACAAAGCAGAAAATTCAATATGCAGAGTCATTATGAAGTGATAAATGTGGGTTAACGGGGTTTACTCATCCAAACTATAGTACTTATTAACTATTTAGAACAATTCCACTATCCTTTTGAACCTTTCAAGTGGGGAAATACTTAAGAGTATACAAGAGTAGATAAATATGCATAGTAGATTTGACTATATAGTCGGAATTTCTGATTAATTTTCTATTTCTGGGCAATTAGGGCCTCAAATTTCATGCAATTTTATCATGAGGGCCTCCCCTTCAAGTTTATTGGTAATAAATCCTAGGCCTCAAAAGCAGAAGGAATCTGCAGGTGCTAGAAATCCGCATCTTGTGTGTGTTGCCTAGGCATCAAAAGTGTAACTTCTGCAATGAGATTTCCTCCTGGCTTTTCTGTTCAGTGTCCTCCAACATTCACTCAAACCCATACCAAGTTCAGTCGCCACACAAACTGGTAGGAAGATATCAGCAAGACAACACTTTCAACATTAACCCACCTGCTGGAAAAGTGCTGTGTTTGCATGTGCTACTTTAACTCCAGTGGAAAGTAACTGTAGATAGTGTATGAAAACCCAACATTTTTCTTGTTACTAGCAATAGAAAGAATGGATTATCTGAAAAGATACCACAGATTCAATGGGCCAGTTGGTATTTTTCGAATTCTGAATCATTAGAAGCACAAAAGAAAAACAATATTTGGATGAAACCAATCAACAAGTAGAGTGCCTGAGCCCTTTGATTCAGCAACTCAGTCATTGCTCAAGATCAGTCTATTGTTCATCAAACAGTTTCATCTCAATATATTGGTATCTATGAAATAGAGTTAATAATTATAAAATATCAATGGGACTCAAAAGGCAAGAGGGCTAATCAGTTCCAATTTCAATTTACATCATTTTTAGAGTATTTTGCTAAGCACTTTAAGTCACTTAACACCTACTGCATTTGAAATGCCTGTAAGGGTAATTTTCAAGCATGGTGAGAAATAGTTTAATTTTTTTGGATAGTTTTTTATTAATGTTGGAATATCACAAATTACATTGCTAAAATAACTGCAAGTATCTATATTCTGAAGAACTATTTGAACTGCGGGAGCTGGAACCTAAGACCATTTTCAGATCTAGTGATCATTTCATGGTTGTTTAAAATCCAAATCACTTAGTAAATTCACCAATACTGAATTAAATTTATATCCATGACTTGTGACTGTGAGTGAATTAATGATTATCACCTCATTAATGATTTTTGTTTTTGATAATGGGATGATGTGTGAGCAGTTATTGGGCCACTGAAATTGGGTAATGATCCTATGCAAAATGATTAACTCTTTCCTCTCTGTTTGCCAGGCTTCCCATTGCACAGACAAGGTCAGCTAAATTAGTTAATGACAACAGATTCCGGAGTTTAGACTTGTGATCCTTGTTAGATAATTGGCCAATTATCCCTGCTTGTCATGTTAATTAAAGATTTAATTTGTAGGAAAAATAACTAATTGGAGTGATTAATAAACCACACATTTTATGATCTGAGTATCGTATTTCTTTTGTGAGTAAATCTTGGCCAAGTTAACACTCTGAATCAGTTCTGAAGAACTGTCTCATGAAACATGTTTCATTTCAGCCATACATAAGCAGATAATGTTTTTCATCACAAGGACACGGGTGCTGGAGTTTATCAATAGTGTAGTTTCTGTTCAAGCTGCCAAGCAACAACAATCCGTTAGTGATGTCCTTATTTAAAATGCAGGGAATTATAACTGGTGTTTTTTACATGTTTGACAGAATAATTTGTTTGAAATTATTTTACAGCCCTTATCAATCCCAGAGACTCAATAATAGTCTGATTTTTTGATTCAACCAGCATATTACCATTTATTTCAAAATTTACACTGCTCTTCCAATTAAAATCTTATTACAGGAATGAAAATGTATCAACTTTTGTTGTAAAAACAGAAATTATAAAAATCTTATTTGTTGCCCTCTTCCAATTTTCCTTAGGCCAGAAACTGAAACCCTTCCACTCCCTTTCATTGCAGTTAAGGACTTTACATCACTCAAGCATGTGTGACCAGCAAAACCTTTTGGAACTCAATGCTATCAAGACCTCTCAGCCTGGAACCTGTCGCCACGTTCTAGCTCATACCCGACCTTTCCACACTGGCCTGGCACTTACATCAATCAAGCCTTGCTCTTGTTTTAGGTGGACAGTGCCCGATAGTCCCCAGCTCAGACTTCTCTGTGCTTTGCACACGCCAACTCCATCTTGACCATGAATTGACCTTGCTCCAGCCACTTCTCTTCAAACATGCCTCAACCTCGGTCCAACTTTGCATCGTACCCACATGCCTTGACCTCAATTCAGCCTCGCCTTCGCTCACCCCTTCATCGATCATTCGCCATAATTTTTTTTAGAGGGAACACATTATTAATAAAGTATTTAGTTGTAGTTCTTGCTTTGGGAACCACCAGTAAGTTGCTGCTCATCTTCAGCAGTGCCATCTTAAATCAGAAGTTAAGGGCTTTACACTGATCATCACCCCAGCATGTGTGACCAGCAAAACCTTTGGAACTCAATGCTCTCAAGGCCTTTGGGCTGAACACTAAAATCAGTTCCCATAGCATCATCAGAGTGTTTTGCTATGATCCTCAAACTACTGAATCTTCTGTGAATACTATACTATTGGCCTGAGTTTCCCTGCTCCAAGTCCCTGCTTTTGTGAAACAGTCCTGAAAGTGATACAATGCAAACATTTTGAAGTTCTCATTTGGCAACTGTGATATTATTGGAGAGTTGGAGAGTCTGATGCTCTCCTGATTGACTGCTCTGTCTGATGGAAGTAAAGTTTGAGAATGGATTATGCAACCAAAGCTGCCGTATCAATGCAAGTTACAAAGAAAAACAGTCAATACCATCATTGAAAGAAACATTCTCTTGCTAGTTAAACCATTAATTACACCATAAATGTTTATACAGCTTGTATAATACAACCAATTGGCCATTGTGGCTACGTTGGAAACCAGATGCCAGGCTGGAGGAAACTAGCTAGATGTTCTCTTATGGTACTTGTTATTGAGTTCAAGTGCTTAGTATGTTTATTAGGTCCAGCTGGATGAGACACTTTACTGGGGAAAACAAAATATTTATACCTCTACTTGGATTTAACAGAAGGTGCTCTCTGCCAAACACTGCCGCATTTGATCTGGAAGACTGTAAACTGAGATTGAGGGCTTGAAGCACAACTAGGTGGTGGGTGCAAGATGTACGATAGTGGATCAGAAACTGTTACGTACACTTCTCAATTGCCTTTCCATTTAACTCAATAGAACCAATAATCAAACAGGATGCGAATGGATGGACCATATGCTACTGACCGTTTTATGTCACAGCCAGTATTGATTTTCATCCCCTCGAGTGTGCAACGTGACAAAAAGTGTCTCTTTCCCCAGAAATGATATCCCTCATCTGCTGTAGCAGAGCTACTGGTATGAAATATAGCTACACTACACACAGATCCGACCAGAGCCAGAGACCGTTTCTTGAGGCTCCATCAGTGCCATATGTTGCTGCAACCCTGTGAAACTCAGAAGAGCAATCTGTTGCCTTTAAAGTGAAAAGGAATCAACAGTGGATGGAACATTGTGAAGGAGACTCAGATGGCTGTGGGGAAGAGAGTAAGTTCTGCATTCTCATGACAGATTCATTGCACAGAAAAGTAATTTAATTTACACATTTTAGAAAACATTTCTCTGGCAATTGCTCAAAGCACCACTTAAGATGCTATAGTAATATCATTGGAAGTGACATAAGAAAGGAAAGCTTCAATATGCGAGATTACAGTGTTGTCAGTTTTCACTGTGGATCGTGTCACTGAAACTGGTGTTGGTTTCATCTCAGTCCTCTGATTCAATGGAATGCAAATTCTTGCAGTTGTCACAGCAGGTGTATCGCTGGAGCAAGCCCATCATGGAATGTACCTTTATAGCAGTTATCCTGATATTCCTCATCATAGACCCTCGTATTATGTCGTGTGACAGAACTTCCAGCACAGCATCTTTAAAAAAATCTTTTAAAAGTGATTTCATATAAAATGACATACCTGGCAGTCAATACAGTTTTAACATATGGGTATGAACTTCAATCATTTGAAGCCCATCTCAACTTTGGATAACAGAAAATGAGTGATATTCATTTGTTATTATAAAACAAAAATCTAGACAGCATCTTTGGAGAGAGAAACGGATGAACTGAATGGCATTGAATAGTAAGTTTTGCTTTCATTGAAGTTAATAGGTGTGAAGAAGAGTCAGCTTTTGATTTGCAATATTTTTCCTTCAGTGCCCTCAAAAGTTACCCATAATGATCCACTCTAGAATGTACAACTCTGTCATGTTTTAATTTATTTCATTTGGCAGGATGTCCTGTTACTTTCTTGAAAAACATTAACAAATTAGTTGTGTCTTATGACACACTATAAATATTAAGGAACACACATCAAAGTTGCTGGTGAACGCAGCAGGCCAGGCAGCATCTCTAGGAAGAGGTGCAGTCGACGTTTCAGGCCGAGACCCTTCGTCAGGACTAACTGAAGGAAGAGTGAGTAAGGGATTTGAAAGTTGGAGGGGGAGGGGGAGATCCAAAATGATAAGAGAAGACAGGAGGGGGAGGAATGGAGCCAAGAGCTGGACAGGTGATTGGCAAAAGGAGATACGAGAGGATCATGGGACAGGAGGTCCGGGAAGAAAGAAAAGGGGGGGGAGGATGGGCAAGAGGTATATTCAGAGGGACAGAGGGAGAAAAAGGAGAGTGAGAGAAAGAATGTGTGCATAAAAATAAGTAACAGATGGGGTACGAGGGGGAGGTGGGGCCTTAGCGGAAGTTAGAGAAGTCGATGTTCATGCCATCAGGTTGGAGGCTACCCAGACGGAATATAAGGTGTTGTTACTCCAACCTGAGTGTGGCTTCATCTTTACAGTAGAGGAGGCCGTGGATAGACATGTCAGAATGGGAATGGGATGTGGAATTAAAATGTGTGGCCACTGGGAGATCCTGCTTTCTCTGGCGGACAGAGCGTAGATGTTCAGCAAAGCGGTCTCCCAGTCTGCGTCGGGTCTCGCCAATATATAAAAGGCCACATCGGGAGCACCGGACGCAGTATATCACCTCAGTCGACTCACAGGTGAAGTGTTGCCTCACCTGGAAAGACTGTTTGGGGCCCTGAATGGTGGTAAGGGAGGAAGTGTAAGGGCATGTGTAGCACTTGTTCCGCTTACACGGATAAGTGCCAGGAGGGAGATCAGTGGGGAGGGATGGGGGGGACGAATGGACAAGGGAGTTGCATAGGGAGCGATCCCTGCGGAATGCAGAGAAAGGGGAGGAGGGAAAGATGTGCTTAGTGGTGGGATCCCATTGGAGGTGGCGGAAGTTACGGAGAATAATATGTTGGACCCGGAGACTGGTGGGGTGGTAGGTGAGGACCAGGGGAACCCTATTCCTAGTGAGGTGGCGGGAGGATGGAGTGAGAGCAGATGTACGTGAAATGGGGGAGATGCGTTTAAGAGCAGAATTGATAGTGGAGGAAGGGAAGCCCCTTTCTTTAAAAAAGGAAGACATCTCCCTCGTCCTAGAATGAAAAGCCTCATCCTGAGAGCAGATGCAGCGGAGACGGAGGAATTGCGAGAAGGGGATGGCGTTTTTGCAAGAGACAGGGTGAGAAGAGGAATAGTCCAGATAGCTGTGAGAGTCAGTAGGCTTATAGTAGACATCAGTGGATAAGCTGTCTCCAGAGACAGAGACAGAAAGATCTAGAAAGGGGAGGGAGGTGTCGGAAATGGACCAGGTAAACTTGAGGGCAGGGTGAAAGTTGGAGGCAAAGTTAATAAAGTCAACGAGTTCTGCATGCGTGCAGGAAGCAGCGCCAATGCAGTCATCGATGTAGCGAAGGAAAAGTGGGGGACAGATACCAGAATAGGCACGGAACATAGATTGTTCCACAAACCCAACAAAAAGGCAGGCATAGCTAGGACCCATATGGGTGCCCATAGCTACACCTTTAGTTTGGAGGAAGTGGGAGGAGCCAAAGGAGAAATTATTAAGAGTAAGGACTAATTCCGCTAGACGGAGCAGAGTGGTGGTAAAGGGGAACTGATTAGGTCTGGAATCCAATAAGAAGGGTAGAGCTTTGAGACCATCCTGATGGGGGATGGAAGTATATAAGGACTGGACATCCATGGTGAAAATAAAGCGGTGGGGACCAGGGAACTTAAAATCATCGAAAAGTTTAAGAGCGTGAGAAGTGTCATGAACATAGGTAGGAAGGGATTGAACAAGGGGGGATAAAACTGTGTCGAGGTATGCAGAAACGAGTTCGGTGGGGTAGGAGCAAACTGAGACAATAGGTCGGCCAGGACAGGCAGGTTTGTGGATCTTGGGTAGGAGGTAGAAATGGGAAGTGCGGGGTGTGAGAACTATAAGGTTGGTAGCAGTGGATGGGAGATCCCCTGAGCGGCTAAAGTCGATGATGGTGTGGGAGACAATGGCCTGGTGCTCCTTAGTGGGGTCACGATCGAGGGGTAAATAAGAGGAGGTATCCGCAAGTTGTCGCTGTGCCTCGGCAAGGTAGAGGTCAGTACGCCAGACTACAACAGCACCCCTCTTATCGGCGGGTTTAATAATAAGGTTAGGATTAGTGCGGAGGGAGTGGAGAGCAGAGCGTTCCGAAGGAGTGAGGTTGGAATGGAGACAAGGTGTGGTGAAGTCGAGACAGTTGATGTCCCGTCGGCAATTAGCAATAAAGAGATCCAGAACAGGCAGAAGACCAGAGCAGGGTGTCCATGAAGAAGAGGAGGGTTGAAGACGGGAGAAGGGGTCATCGGTGGGGGTGGAAGAGTCCTTGCCGAAGAAGTAGGCTTGGAGACGGAGACGGCGGAAGAAAAGTTCCTCATCATGGCAAACACGGAACTCGCTGAGGTGTGGGGTGGGGGTGGAAGAGTTATATTAAGGATCAAGAATCAACTACATCCACCATGCACATTTTCCTGCATTTAGGAATTTACTGTGGTGTGTTGGTACAACATGCAACAAAAAAAGCAATGTTCAACAATTAGACAGAAGTCTATAAATATAAAGTTACTGGCTAAAGTACAGATATGGAATAAAATGTGCATCTCGGTTTTTTTGCAATGCAGTGACAGGGGTAATAGACACAGCGGAAGTGGGAGGCAGATGAGAATGGTTGATCACATTAACTGTCTGGGGGAAGAAACTTTAGTTTTTTGTTCTAATAGCCTTAAAGTGGATTCCAGGAGGGAGCTTTTGGAAACTAGAAACTGAGCTGCATGATATGACATTTTCTTGTGCACTATGCTGTATGGAGTCTGTGTGGATGTGTATCTGGTTCTAATGCATAGTGACACCGTACAAATACTCTTGCGTTGCTTGAGCATATCTGAATATAGAGACTCTGTACAAAGACTCTGCATCACTTGAGCATGTCCAAGTACCACTTCTGGATCTTTCAATCCTTTTTGAAGAGCATTTTCAACACTTATTAAAACTGATTCTGTTTTAATGTAAGTACTTATCTGGTCTCCTTTGGTCTTCCCAACTCAGCTCTCAACACCAAATGACACCTACACACTCAGCCTTCTATAACGAATGATGCTAACCTCAGTTTCAGTTACCGATGTATGCCTATCTAGTCAGCAGTATGGGGTGGCATAGCGATAGTTACTACAGCTGTTGCCTCAAAATTCCACTGATCTCTGTCTTTTGTGTAGAGTTTGCACAACCATCCAGTTACACTGTAGGATTCCCCTGGGTGCTCCGTTTTTCTCCTACCTCCGAAGAATTTCTTAGTGATTGGTTAATTGCCGCCGAAAATTGCCCTGGGATGTGGGTGAGTGGTGGAATGAAGGGGGGGTCAGAATGAGAGGAGAATAAAATGGGATTAGCGTAAATGGGGTCTTGATGGTCGGTTTGGGCTCTTTGTGCTGAAGGGCTTGTTTCCATTTTCTGACTGTGATTTTAACCCCACTTCTAAGCTTCCCTGTTCCCTCTGTTCACTGATTTGACCCAAGCTCCAACCACACAACTCCAGGCAAAAGCTTCACTCCCAGCAGCCCCCTGGACCAAACCTGGAACCACACTCATCTGATTTTCTTGGGTGTCCTCTTAGAAAACACAAAGGAGTACAAGACGCCGATTCAGGGGCAAGAAGTTCTGGTATTTACCTGTCATCAGCTCATCAGCAATACAAATGACAGTAATCACGGGGTGTTGTACCTGCAGTGTGCTCCTCAGATAGACATTATCTTCCAATTCTTATGCTGATGACCACCCAGTAAAGTGATGGCAGAGGAAAACTGCAGAATGAAAGAGTAAAGTGATAATGACCCAAACTCTTTTGGTTAGTGCCAGCTGAGGATTCAATATCTGCTAAGGACCTTAAGAACTCCTTTGCTGTTTTTCTAAATAGAGACTTGAGATGGTTTGCACTCACTTGAGAGGGCCTGCTGGGCTTGTGAAAATGAAGGGTATGCTTCTAGTAAGATAGTTATGCAGTGCCGAGGTTTCAAGAACTCATAGTTCCATTGTGCTGGAACGATTGTGCAGCCAGTGCTGCTCCTAGCTTATGTATTTTGCTCCAATAATTATTTCCGCAGAGGCTATCTAAATTTAATGGTCACTTCCCTGATACTATTTATTGTGTAGCTTTATAGTACCATTGTATCAGGGTTGACTAATTCTTTTTTCATTGTTTCACTGTTGTGAGTCCATTTCATACTCTCCTCTCATTCAATTGAAGAAATCACTGCACCACAATCAAACTGAAAACTGTTTTGTGAAAGAAACTGAAACCACTCAGTGCAAAAATAGGGGCACAGAGCAGCTGGACAGATCTGATACAGTGGATAGACATCATTCTTATCATTTGTTCATTTATTTGTGGTAATATTATCTCCGTGTTGTGTGTGAGTTACATGTACTGTGTTCTGCACCTTGGTACAGAGGAATATTGTTTTGTTTGGTCGATATACATGTATACATGCAATGACAATAAACTTGAACAAACTTCATAGGAATTGCCAGATCTCCATTACCATTTGAGCATCAGATTAATGCCAGCATGGAGTCAGTTGATAAGCCTGCTAAATTAAGGAAATTTTGTAAAATGTGTTTTAAGAAGGATGCCAAGGCCAGACAGAATGTATGCAAAGATGACTTGCTGTTGTGGTAACACAAGCAACCATGAGAAGGTGATGATATACTTTGTAAAGCATTAGCGATTTAATGGAGTTCCGAGCAGATTAAAAACAAAGAAATAAACTTTTTCCGGTGACAGGATGGTAAGGAACTAATTTAAGATGACCTGCAAAGGAATAAGAGAAGACATGAGGATTTTTTTATATAATCTTGGCTTGAGCTGTGGAAAAATATATATTAAGGGAGTGCAAACAACAGGAATTCTGCAGATGCTGGAAATTCAAGCAACACACATCAAAGTTGCTGGTGAATGCAGCAGGCCAGGCAGCATCTCTAGGAAGAGGTGCAGTCGACATTTCAGGCCGAGACCCTTCGTCAGGACACAGGCCAGGCAGCATCTCTAGGAAGAGGTGCAGTCGACATTTCAGGCCGAGACCCTTCGTCAGCACACAGGCCAGGCAGCATCTCTAGGAAGAGGTGCAGTCGACATTTCAGGCCGAGACCCTTCGTCAGGACACAGGCCAGGCAGCATCTCTAGGAAGAGGTGCAGTCGACGTTTCAGGCCGAGACCCTTTGTCAGGACTTCTCCTGACGAAGGGTCTCGGCCTGAAACGTCGACTGCACCTCTTCCTAGAGATGTTGCCTGGCCTGCTGCGTTCACCAGCAACTTTGATGTGTGTTGCTATTAAGGGAGTGGCTCATTCATTACAAACATTGGGGCCAAATGGCCCCCTTCTCTGCTGTGTGATTCAAAGATCTTATGGCCTAATAATGGAATGCTGAGTAATGAGTTTGAAACTCTTTCAGTATACTGGAAATCCAATTGAACCAGATCTTCTGCCGGTTCACTCAGAAGATTTGCATACTTTCGATTTGGCAACCATTACTCTTTTATGTTGAGAGCTACAGTCATGTTGTTGCTCCCTTATGTCCAATCCCACATCCTGTTACTGTTTCCTTATCACTTCAGTTTAATCATAGCCTGGACACTGAAAGTAGGGGCAGGGCAGTAATATGTATTGTACTGAGGGATGTAGAATGTTGTAACTGTGTTATTGTATCATACACAGCACTGAGCAATACCCACCTACATTTCAAAAGGAGAATGCATGAAGCTCTATCGAAGGCAGGAATTAATAACTGGAAAATCACTTTATAATTACATTTTTGCAAAGGAGTTTGTTGAAACACAAGCTGTAAAGGAATAAAGCCAATGTGTAATAATGTGATCCAGGGCTCCCTCGCTCTCTCTCGTTCTAACCAATTTTATGTTGGCACAACAATATTACAAATCACTTACACAGTGACCTGTCTTGACCAAATATGGAAGGCATAAGGTCATAAAGGCATTAACCTCCAAGAGGACCACAGCCTTGTCATGGGTTGGAGGCTTTTCTTAATGACCCGTATATGGGCTGGAGTCAGGACTGGAGTATATGGGCTGGAGTCAGGGCCTTATAATCTGGTTTTTGGTGGGGTCACGCCTGCCAATCAGGTCAAAGGGTGAGGATAAACTAAGAGTGGTCCACTGGTCCTCCAGGTTCGGGGGTTCAGCTCAGGGCTAACAACCCTGACTGGTAAAACAAAATTGTTATGGAAACAGCAGTGAAGGATACTTCTACATCTAAGTGTGACCGTATTCCTGAGTCTCCACCCAGAACTTGCATGACTGACAGTGGTGAAAACCAATAGGACGCTACTGACACGATGAAAGAAGCCCTGAACACCCCCAGAGGTAGAGGACCTTCAATGCTGCCCTAAATGACAGTAGTATAACAGGCAGTAAGTAAGTAAGTAAAGGCATGAACCTTTTAGGCATAATCTCCTTTAAACCTTACTGCTTTCACCCCGATGGTAAGCCCTGTAGTATTTGATATTTCTTGGTGTCTACCCTACCCATGGCCCTCCTATGGTGGGTGGCACAGAAGCGCAGTGGTTAGTATAACACTGTTATAGTGCTAGAAAAGTGGGTTCAATTCCCACGGCTGTCTGTAATGAGTTTGTACAGTATATTCTCCCCGTGACTGCACCGGTTTTCAGTGAGTGCTCTGGTTAATTGGCCACATGAATGTAATTGGGTGGCATGGACACTTCGGGCCAGTATTTGTGCTTTATCTTTAAATAAAATAAAGAGAGGTCATAGAGTTTGGAGGATAAATGAATCATTAATTAACTAGTTTGCACTGATCTGGTATTATTGTTGTCAGTGCTGAAGAGTGACTGTATCAGTAGGAATGCCTACTTTCAGGGGTTGGACTGACTGACACCGTAGTGGTTTGCACCATGTTTGACACTAGAGTTTGGAGTTCAATTCTGGCGCTGGCTGTATTTTCCTCCCGTGACCACATGGTTTTCTCCGGGTGTTCCGTTTTCCTCCGGGTGCTCCGGTTTCCTCCCACGTTCCAAAGATGTACCCGATAGTTGTTTAATTGGTCATTGCAAATTGTCCTGTGATTAGGCTACGGTTAAATAGGTGGGTTGCTGGGAGGGGCAGCTCATTGTTCTGTTCTGTATTTCTAAATAAATAAAAACAAACAAAAGAGTTAATCATAATCACAGGAATGCATGGGTTCTCTCCACAACCTTGTAGGCAAAGAACTGATTTGCAAAACAGGCAGAGCGTGCCTGATTATTGCAGGATCAGCTGCCACCTCGGGAGTCGGTACACAGAACAATGGAAAGCCTTAAAGGTACAGTCATCCCGATGTTCATGGAGTGTGATGCATATCAGCCATTAAGTGTAGATGATTTTAACCCAAGACTATTAATTCAGTGTTCTGGTGTTCAGAATCTGGTTTAATATCACTGGCATATGTCATGAGATTTGTTGTTTTGCAGCAGCAGTACATTGCAATGCATAATCAAAAAACTATGAGAAATATATAAGAAAAATTAAATTAAGTTAGTAGTGCAAAAGGAGAACAGAAAAGAAAAAAGAATAGTGAGATAATGTCTTTACATGGGTTCAATGTCTATTAAAAATTGTGATGGTAGAGGGGAAGAAGCTGTTTCTGAAGCATTGAACATGTGTCTTCAGGCTCCCTGCTGGTAGCAAAGAGATGAGGGCATGTCCTGGTAGATGGGGGTCCTTAATGATGGATGCTGCCTTTTGAAGGTGTACTTGATGTAGGGGAGGTTAGTGCCCATGATGGAGCTGGTTGAGTTTGCAACTTCCTGCAGCTTTTCTAATCCTGCGCAGTGGCCCCTCCAGACCACATGGTGATGCAGCCAGCTAGAATGCTCTCCACAGTATGTCTGTAGAAATATGTGAGAGTCTTTGGTGACATACAGCCTCCTGAAACACCTAATGAAATATAGCTGCTGCGGTGCCTTCTTTGTAACTGCATCAATATGCTGGGCCCAGAATAGATCCTTAGAGATGTTGACACCCAGGTACTTAAACTGTTCAACTGTTTTTACTGCTGATCCTTTGATAAGGACTGATGTGTGCTCCCTTGACTTCTCTTCTGAAGTTCTCTCATCCTAAAGTCAACAATCAATCCCTTGATGTTACTAACATTGAGTGTAAGGTTGTTGCTATGATACCACTCAACCAGCTGATCTATCTCACTCCTGTGTGCCTCCTTATCACCACCTGAAATTCTAATAATTGTGCCATCTGCAAATTTAGAGATGGAATTTGAGCAGTGCCTTGCCACACAGTGGTGGCTATAGAGAGAGTAGAGCAGTTGGCTAAGCAAGCATCCTTGAAGTGCACCAGTGTTGCCTGTCAGCGAGGAGGATGTGTCATTTCTGATCCGCGCTGACTGTGGGCTCCCAGTGAGGAAGTCGAGGATCCACTTGCAGAGGGAGGTACTGAGGCTCATTTGAGAGTGAAGCATCACAACCATTCATGATGTTCGGTTTCATGATGATGGGGAATTGTGAAGGAAAGAGGCACAGAGCTAACTATTGATTGTTTCAGCATCACATCATAAGCCTCAACCACTCTGAGCCAGATATATAATAATCACAGTTTCACAAAACTATTTACAATTTCAAATTCAAATGTGATGACTATACAAGAGCCTGCGCGGTTCACTGCTCTTGGAACTCCCCACTGTGTCCATAGAGACAACATGCTCCTTCTCCATGACATAACCCGAGAAGAGGGGTAGGTAGTCTTTGCAGGGAGAGATTCCTCATCCGGACCTGTGAATGGCCAGCTTGGCCAGGCCCAGAAGCAAACTGACCAGGAGAACCTCAGCCCCCTCTGTACTGGGTGACCATAGATCAGCAGTGCGGCACTGAAGTGCTGACAGAACTTGAACAACTCCATCAGATATTCTAAAAGGGGCTGCAACCTCTCACATTTTATATGTGCAGGTACATAATACACAGACTGACTCCTCCTGGCTACAGAAAGGGCAGGTAACCAGGCAGTCAGTGAACCTGTTCAGAAATCTGTCAGTCTATGCAAGACCTTCCAGTCAAGGTCCCCAACGTACAGGGGAAAGATCCCTGCATAAAGGGACCTTCACTAAGGAGCTCTCTAACTGTGAATGGTAAAACAGACCATCAAGGTGTGTCCGGACAACGGACAAGGACAAGGAAGTGAAAGGCAGGAGCAGTCCGGATGAGAACAGCCTCAATGCTTCATGAAACAGCACAGTGGACATCTCTATCAGGTATTCGTGTTGTGTGGGACCACCTCCTGAGAGAAATCTAGGGCCTGGGTCCTATGAGTAAATCCCGCAGAGCCAGGACCACTTCACACTCCTGCGCCTCCTCACCTCTCATCACAATGCAATGGTGACCAGTCTCTCTCACGGTCAGAGCACCACCTTCTGCTGGCACACGAGCACTCTGACAGAGGAGACTAAACCACAGACACGCAACTACTTCAGATAAAATGCAAAGCCGCATGGCTGATGTTTGCTGCTGGGAACTGCATGCCCTCCTGAAGATAATGCCGCCAGCGGAGAAGTGTGTCACCAGTGAATGCCATCGCGGAGGGCGCTTGACGTACAGGTCCTGCAGGGTCCTGAGGTGGGGAGCCAGCAGCTGTGTATGTATGCTCTCCAGTGACTGACCGCTGTCCACAATCAGAATATTCAGAATGCAGCAGAGACTCGGTGTCTCCTGCAGCCCCAGCATTAGGCCACCAGCTCCTTCAGGGTCCTGGTGACAAGGTGGTGGGCAGGGCCGAAATGACTGGCCAGTACTACAGCATAGAGGGCACCTGCTCAGCAACCTCCCACAGTACAAGATTTCACAAAGCAAGTCTGACCGCCGCCCTAGCCAGGCAGAGACTTTCGTCTCTTGTCCTGCCAGTTCGCTGGACCATTTCCTCAGTGGAGCTCAGATAAAGGAGGTGCGTGGTGCTCCATGCAAAGGGTCTTAACCCCTTCAGCAGGGAGTCCACGTGCTACTGACTCACTGAAACACCATCACACCTTTCCAGTTGTCTCTTGCAGCCAAGATGATCTGCTGGCACTGTCGCTCCTTTGTCAACTGCAAATCAACAGAGCCAGTGACCATGAGGAGGAAGAGATCATCTCGAGGAGTCCAAGTGTAGCAGTTGCAGGGGTGCTGAATGTATCATAACAACTTTGCATCTTTAACAGTTTCCAGCAGGATTCTGGCACTGCTGTCCAGCTATTTGCAGAGATCACCCACAACTCCATCAAGCAGATAGAAACATAGAAAACCTATAGCACAATACAGGCCCTTTGGCCCACAAAGCTGTTCCAAACATGTACTTACCTTAATAATTACCTAGGGTTACCCATAACCCTCTATTTTTCTAAGCTCCATGTATCTGTCCAGCAGTCTCTTAAAAGACCCTATCGTATCCACCTTCACCACCGTCACTGGCAGCCCATTCCACGCTCTCACCACTCTCTGTGTAAAAAACTTACCCTGACATAGCCTCTGTACCTACTTCCAAGCACTTAAACCTGTACCCTCTTGTGCGAGCCATTTCATCCTTCTTCATTCCCATCCTGGGAGATGAGCCCTGGTGATGAGTGAGAAATGGAACCTGTTCATTACCTGAGCAGGGCTTGTACTTACCACGACCAGGTGTCCTGCAGCTCCTCCAACTCTCTCAGCTTGTCCTTCTCATTGGCAGGGCAATGCTGGAACTCTGAAGCAGTGATATGGATGAAATGCTTGAATGGAACACCAAGAAGATCAACTTAATCAATAATCTCAGCTATTGAATTGGTGCCACAGACTAGATAACAAAAGCACTCTCAATACTTCTACTGGGCTAGTTGTGATGCAGTGGTGTAACATCAGCTTCTCTTGTCCAAGTCTTCTTTTGCTATTCATTACTGTGAAACTATCTCTCTGGAATACAGTAACAACATGAGATTCTGCAGATGCTGGAAATCCAAAGCAAGAAACAAACACACACACACACGTGTCGAAAGAACTCAGCAGGTCAGGCAGCATCTATGGAAATGAATAAACGGTTGATGTTTTGTGCCGAGACCCTTCTTCAGGACTGGAAAGGAAGGGGGAAGAAACCAGAATAAAAGCATGAGTAGGGAAGGAGGCTAGCTGGAAGGTGATAGGAGAAGCCAGGTCGGTGAGAAAGATAAAGGTCTGAGGGGAAGGAATCTGATAGGAGAGGAGAGTGGACCGTGGGAGAAAGGGAAGGAGGGGGCATCCAGGGAGAGGTAATAGCCAGGTAAGAAGAGGTAAGGGGCCAGAGTGGGGAAAAGAAGAAGTGGGGGGAGGTAAAAGATATTTATTGGAAAGAGAAATTGATAATCATGCCATCAGGTTGAAGGCTACCCAGACAGAATATAACGTGTTGCTATTCCACCTGGAGGATGGCCTCATCATGGTACAAGGGAAGGCCATGGACTGGAATGTTGGAACAGGAATGGGAATTGGAATTAAAATATTTGGCCACCGGGAAGTTCCACTTTTGGCAGATGAAACGGAGGTGCTCGATGAAATGGTCCCCCAATTTAAGATGGTTCCCACTAATGTACGGCAGGCTGCATCAAGGGCAATGGACACAATAGATAACCCCAGCAGATTTGCGGGTGGAACATCGCCTCACCTGGAAGGACCGTTTGGGGTGTATGGGCAGATATAGCACTTAGGCCACTATCAGAGATAAGTACCGGGAGGGAGGTTAGTGGGGAGGGACGAATGGGCAAGGGAGCCATGGAGGGAGCGATTCCTGTGCAAAGCAGAATGAGGGGACGGGGGCATTTTGTTTTTGAATTGTGGAGAGAGGGGGAGGGACAGAATACACTATGTTTTTTTTTTGAATTGCAAATATGTTAACCTTTTTGCAATTGCTGTCCACATTGCTTCGGATAGAAGACACATCTACCCTTATCTCGATGATTATTCAGATGGTGCATCCTCCTGCTCAGAGCACAATGCTTTTCTTTCAATAGTTCCAACAGCCAGTGTATCTTTCTATGTTCTATTTATTTCTAACATTGTGTTTGTTCCTCTGGGGAAGGATTGAGACATTTGTTCAACAGTAAATCTCTTTCAATTGAATCTTTATTTAGAAAGATGCAGCTTCCTAAGAATGCTGGGCCATTTTCATGTGTGCTGAGCTGTTCTCCAGCCTTCGTGATGTAGCTGGGTAACTCTTGGTTTCTGTTTCAGGTCCAGTAAGTGTTGTTGGACTAAAGATATTACAAATGAACTGCTTATTGGAAGAAACAGAGAAGGGAAAGAATGATGAGGAAAAAGAATCTGTGAAATGATTCGGGAGAACAGGAGCTGATTAAATGCCAGAAATGATAATATTGTTCTTTTCTCTGTGTGTATTAGGGGTACTTCTCCTAGAAGGAGCAACAGGCCATTTGAGCCTTTTCTGTAACTCAGTATGATTATAGCTTTATCTTTTGTCTCAGAAATCTTGACACCCAGGAACTTGAAACTGCTCACTCTCTCCACTTCTGATTCCCTCTATGACCATTGGTTCGCATTCCCTATCTTACTCTTCCTGAAGTTCACAATCAGCTCTTTCGTCTTACTGACATTGAATGCAAAGTTGTTGCTGTGACACCACTCCACTAGCTGGTGTATCTCACTCTAGTACACCCTCTCATCTCCATCCGAGATTCCACCAACAATGGTTGCATCATCAGCAAATTGAAAGATGGTATTTGAGCTATGCCTAGCCACACAGTCATGGGTATAGAGGGAGTAGAGCAGTGGGCTAAGCACACACCCCTGAGGTGCACCAGTGTTGATCATCAGTGAGGAGGAGATATTATTACCAATCGGCATAGATTGTGGCCTTCCAGCTAGGAAGTTGAGGATCCAATTGCAGAGCGAGGTGCAGACTTCTCAGTCAGGATTGTGGGAATGATGGTGTTAAACGCTGAGCTCTAGTCGATGAACAGCATCCTGACACAGGTGTTTGTGTTGTCCAGCTGGTCGAAGGTTGTGTGAAGAGCCATTGAAATTGTGTCTGCTGTGGACCCATTGTGACAATAAGAAAACTGCAGTGGGTTGAATCCTTGCTGAGGGTGGGAGTTGATTTTAGCCATGAGCAACCTCTCAAAGTGCTCAATGTTGGCGATGGCTTCATCTGTGATGAACTGGGCTGTATCCACCATCTTCTGTGGCCTTTTCCATTCTTGGGCATTGCTGTTTCCATATCAAGCCATGATGCAACCAGTCAGGATACCGTCAAAGATTTTAGTGAAATGCTGAATCTACACAAACCTCTAGGAAAGTAGATACACTGTCATGTCTTCTTTGTGATGGCAATTACATGCTGATATGATAATGCCCAGAAATTTAAAGCTACTGACCCTCACCACCTCTGTTCCCCTGATGAGGACTGGCACATGGACCTCCGAATTCTTCCTCTTATAGTGAACGATCAGCTTTTTGGTTCTGCTGGCGTCAAGTGAAAAGTTGTTGTCTTGGCCTCACTCAACTACTGCACTCCTATATGCTGATTTGTCACCTCCTTTGACTTGGCCAACAATAGTGAATCATCAGCAGTCATAAATACAGCATCAGAGCTGTGCTTAGCCACACAATCATAAGTATAAAGCGAGGAAAGCAGGGACTGAGCACACAGCCTTGTGGTGCACCTGTGCTGACAGTGATTGTGGAGATGATGCTGTCAATCCGTGCTAACCGGAGTCTGCTGTCTGGGCCAGATGGACTCACCGTCCTGAAGGAGCCACGGGCAGAGAGAGTGGGTGAACAAGTTATTCCACAGGCTGAAAAGCTCTGGCTAAGGTGGTTAACATACTGGTCAAGAGTGAGAGCATGGGTAGTGGTTGTTTCTGTAGATAATAAAGACGTTCACAGAGGAGTCGAGCACAAGTGGAGATGGAGCAGTCTGTCTTACCATCCGAAAGAAAAACCTGAACCGTTACATTTATCTTTTCACTCAGATTTTTGTTGACCACATCAAGATAATGTTTCCCACCCCTTCAAATAAAACTCTTTATTTCACTCCCTCGATCCCCCACGTTCTCCTTCACCAAGGGGGCGGCTTTTAAAAAGAGTCCAGGGCCAGTGTGTCCTTGTTAGTGAGAAGAGGAGACAAACCAAGTTCAGTGAACCTTGGCTGATGATAGTTACCGAAGCACTGGTCAGGAAAGGGAAATGTGCATCATGTTTCAGCAAATGGATATAAATGAATCCCTCAACAATTGTAAAAAGTTTTAAGACCAGGCTTAAGTAGGAAATCAGAAGGACAAAGAGAGAGTATAAGATGCATTTGACAGGCAGAGTTAAAGATAATTCCAAAAGGTTCTTTAGTTATATTAACAGTAAAATGGTGACTAGGTAGATTCAATTCCTCCTAAGTGTGTAGCTGCAGGCAATAGGTCAGATGTTTAATTTCTATTTGTCCTTGCTATTTCCTATCGTGGATGCCAAAAGGTCTTAAAACACATGCTCGTTACAAGGGAAGAGGTCTTTACACCCTTGATGTGCATTAGGTTGGGAAAATCAAGAGCACACCCAGACCTTATGGGATGCCAAGGAAAGAAATCAAGGAGGCCCTTGTAGACATATTCGCTTTGATAATGGTCTCTGGCAAATCTCCAGAAGACTGGGGGTTGGCTAATATTGTTCCATGGTTCAAGAATGGGTAGCAAGGACAGGCCAGGGATTTACAGGGAGTTAGCCTGGCATCATGTGAAAGGAAGTTACTGGAGGAAATTCTGAGGGACAAGATCAACCATCACTTAGGTAGTCAAGGCCTGATCAGGAAGAGTCAGCATGGTTTTGTGTGTGGGGGGTGATGAATAATGAATCTTTTGGAGATTTTTGAACGCCGTGCATGGCTAGGTGATCTGGGAAGATAAGTTGTATGGTATTTGTGAGGAGCTAGCGAGGTGGGTTCTGAATTGGCCCAGTGATAGGGAGGCAGCGGGTGAAGGTTGGAAGTCTGGGACTAGTGGGAAGTCCCAGAGTCAGTGTTGGTTGGGACTTCTGTTATTCATTATTTATGTAAATGATTTGGTTGTGAACGCAAATGATATGATTAGCAAGCTTGCTGTTGGTAGTGAAGCAAGTTACAAGGAATTACAAAATGTTCTAGATCAGTTAGGGAGATGAACTGAGGAATGACAACTGATTTTACAACTTAGATAGGTATAAGGTGATGCATTTTGGACAGTCAAATCGGGTGGGACCTGTGCAGTGAATGGTATGTGGAACAGAGGGACCTCAGAGTACAAGTGCACAGCTTGCTGAAAGCAGCTGCTCAAGTAGATAGGGTGGTGAAGAAGACACTTAAGTATGCTTACTCTTATCATTCAGGATATCGAGCTTAGGAGTAGGGATGTTATGTTGCAGTTATATAAATCATCGGTGAGGCTACACTTGGAGTACTGTGTACAGTTTTGGACACCCTATTGTCAAGCTGGTGAGGGTGCAGAAGTGATGGTGGGCCACATTGGACCTTATAGGAGAATGAGGGGTGACTCCGTAGAAATTTATAAAATCATTTGTTGTGGATAAAGTTTGGTCATTGTCTTTTCTTCAGGATTGGGAGTTCAAAACTCCAGGACATGATAAGAATGGGAAGATTTAAAAGAGACCTGAGTGGTAAGTTCTATACACAAAGGGCAGTGATTACCTGGAATGAGCCACTAGAGGAAGTGGTGAGGTGGATCCAATTGCAACATTGATATTGTTCAAGTGACTGGATCCCCATCAGAACCCCTACCAGTCTGCTTTTATCTCATAGACGGGCTTTTTTAGCAGCAGTAACTTTGAATTAACAAGCTTTGAAACCCCCAATCAGCTTTCATAGAAATTCTGGAAGATAATGTAGTCATTAAAATTTAAAATTTAAACCAAACTTTGTTATCCAAGGTGATTTCTGAGATTAGTTTTAATTAATATACTGTTTCATTCTTATTCTCAAACATCATGCCCCAGGAGAAAATCCAGTGCTCAGGCAAAAGCAGAATCATCTTTTTCAGCTCCAATCTATTGTTAAATATTGTGAACGCAGAATGATGTCAATATAAAGGTTTTCTACAATTACTGATGGCTATTAACTCTACCAAAATTCTTTTCAGAAAAATTCTTGTCCTCTTTATAATCTCTCTGTATCTTGGAAATTGTTCTATCTTTCATATGTCTGCAATATCTACTGACTTGTAGTTTGGGTACATTCTCCTTTTAATTACTCCACTAATGCCTGAAATACCTCCACTAACATTCATGTACCTTCAACTCTCTTCCTTGCAGTGAGAAGGTATTGAATGTTGTTAAATTATTTGTCCTTGAGTTAACGTTTTTTTGCATCACTCCATAGAAATGCCTTGAGAATGTGCTATTGTGTTAAAAGCATTGTTTGAATGAAAGTTATTGCTGTGTCAGAGTTCAAAGGTTTCATCTTTTTGTTTCTATTGATAAGAGAAGGTCTAGAGACTGCTGTAAGTGGGTGTTCAATTGTCTTCTTTTAAAACTAAATGTTTAAAAATTCTAAGTGATTTTAGATTACAGTTTCTTCTAAACAGTCCCAGAAACCACTGTAGCAGTGTATGGCTCTGTATCAGCAAATATTCTAGCCTATACTTTCACTGTAGATCAGCACTGATAAAATTGAATTTTGTTGGGATAAATAAGTAGTGAGGCAATGTAACGGAATACAGCTGGAAACTAACAACTGGGCAGAACAGAGACCAAACAGCATTTCTGTTTTCATCTGAGAATTGTGTTCTAATATTTTGTGCGCAAATGGCAAAAGGGCTCAAATATTTTTGGACTGATATCTTGCAAGGACACAAATTTAATATATGATTACATCAGCAATAAATAATAAATTGTCTCATTTTTGTTCCTGACACCATAATTTTGGTAATAAATTTATAATGTTTTTGTTTCTATTAAGAATAATCATAAAAAAGCTGCAAGGTACAATTTTCATTAACTAACCTTAGGAAATTGTAAATATCCTGTTCTGTCCTACAATTAAGATAGTTTCAATTGCTTGCAAGTCCCAAATAAGACTTAAAACTATGTAAGAACTGTAAAATTCTGTGTTGCAAATTAATTATTTACAATGTTTTTAAATTGACTGATCTAATTATTAACAATGTTTTTAAATTTGGGTTTTGCAATGCATGCTCTATATGTGAAAATCACTTTTCCATTTAGTGTCTTGATAGAATTTCTTTATTGCCATGACTTACAGGCATTTTTGCTTCAGACATTAGCCATCAGACACAGCCCGCTACAAGCCAATACTTCCATATCTCCATAGAATTTTTTTACATACTCATTATATGGGTTGTCTTAGCTAACGTCACCAGGCACAAGTAGCTCATGGCCAATGAGAGAGAAGCAAATCCTACAATGGATCTTCTGTTGCCTTCCAAAGAAAATCTGCTTCATTCTGGCTTTCTTGAAGTCTAGTGGTAGCCATTAAAAATGAGGCTTTTTGTTTGTTTCGTTCAGAGGGTTACGAGCTTAGGAATTCTTTTCCTCCAAGGATGGTGGAAGAAGAGTCTTTGAATATATTAAGGTAGAATATAGTATCAATGGTAAGACTCTTGTCAGTGTGAAGGATCAGAGGGATCTTGGAGTCCAAGTCCATAGGACGCTCAAAGCAGCTGCGCAGGTTGACTCTGTGGTTAAGAAGGCATACAGTGTATTGGCCTTCATCAATCGTGGAATTGAATTTAGGAACCAAGAGATAATGTTGCAGCTATATAGGACTCTGGTCAGACCTCACTTGGAGTACTGTGTTCAGTTCTGGTCGCCTCACTACAGGAAGGATGTGGATGCCATAGAAAGAGTGCAGAGGAGATTTACAAGAATGTTGCCTGGATTGGGGAGCATGCCTTATGAGAATAGGTTGAGTGAACTTGGCCTTTTCTCCTTGGAGCAACGGAGGATGAGAGGTGACCTGATAGAGGTGTATAAGATGATGAGAGGCATTGATCATGTGGATAGTCAGAAGCTTTTTCCCAGGCTGAAATGGTTGCCACAAGAGGACACAGGTTTAAGGTGCTGGGGAGTACGTGCAGAGGAGATGGCAGGTGTAAGTTTTTTACTCAGAGAGTGGTGAGTGTGTGGAATGGGCTGCTGGCAACGGTGGTGGAGGCGCATAACGATAGGGTCTTTAAAGAGACTTTTGGATAGGTACATGGAGCTTTGAAAAATAGAGGGTTATAGGTAAGCCTAGTAATTTCTAAGGTAGGGACATGCTTGGCACAACTTTGTGGGCTGAAGAGCCTGTATTGTGCTGTAGGTTTTCTATGTTTCCAGAAGCGGAAAAATGTTCTTGATTTGCAAGGAAGTGAAAGGTTAAAGGGCACAGCTGGGAATGCAGTGTTGAGCAGAGGGACACCTTCTTCCTTGAGAAGAAGGTACTCGGCCCGAAACGTTAACTGTTTATTCATTTCCATGGACGCTGCTGGATTTCCTTCAGCAATTTGTATGTGTTGCTATGTATTTCCAGCATTTGCACACTTTCTCATGAACATGACTAAGTTATTCAAGGAAGCTTGCAGACTAGATTAATACTATCACTCAGCACATCAAATAGCTGATCAGTAAATAGTTGGAAGGTTTAAATGCTCAAAGAGTCAGCTTCCCAGCATTATTTGTGGGTAACTGGGAACTCTGTGACCAGAAGCTTTTATAGGGATTGTGGAAAAAGGTATCTGAAAATATATCATGTGCATGTGAAGTTACACAAATGGCAGAAAAACAGTACAAATGCAGAGAGCGATCAGGCTTATTAGGAATGGTGAAGAAACAGCAAGAAGGATGACAAAAGACGGTGAATCTATTTCTCTGCCTTCAGTTACTGCGATGGCCTGTTTGTTTATCTATGACTTGTTGGTAGCTTATAGGAATCTTATCTGTTTTGTAAATCTTTTGTGTTTTAAAAATTTTTTTGTAATTTGTAAGTCTTTTTCAAGATAGAAAACTTTTCAGTTTTAAATGTGTTTCAAGATTGTTTGGATTTAAATGTATATCACTAAGGTAAATGAACTGTGTCTAAACAATTTTGTTAACTGGAAGGGACAGGAGCTTCTCCACTCAAATAGTGGGTATTGGCAGATAAACCCACTGTGGAGGATAAACAGGCAAGTGAACTAGTCTTTGAAGAGTAAGTAGTTGCAGTATAACCTCCCTTTAGTGAAGATACCCATAGCTACGTATATTGGACAGGGCTTAAGGTCTTTACAACCCCAATATCATCACACACCAAATCATATTTCTCCACAGTATAAACGTTGAACATTTAGCCCATCGTGTAAATGTTGGTTCACACAGCAATCCGATTCCCTTACAAATTTCCTTTAAAACCTGCATTCTTTATGTGGACACTTGGGTTGCTGGACTACAAACAGTAAATGCTGGAAATACTCAGCAGATCAGTCAGAGAATGTGGTGAAGAGAATCAGAATCAGATTTATTTTCACTGAAATTTATTGTTTTGGTAAAGTGTTACAATCCAGGCATAACAAATTATAAGTTATAATAAAAAATACAAATAAATAATGCTAACGAAGAATAGGGAGGTAGTGTTCATGGACCATTCAGAGATTCAGTGGCAGAGGGGAAGCTGAAATATTGAGTGTTGGTCTTCAGCTCCTGTACCCCCTCCCTGATGGCAGTGATGAGAAGAGGGCATTTCCCAAATGGTGAGGGTCTTTAATGATGAGTGCCAGCTTCTTGACTAATCTCCTCTAGGAGCTGTCCCATGATGGACCTAGTTAAATCTCCAACCCTCTGATGTCACAAACGATCCTGGGTGGTCAGGCTTTTACTTTGAAATATAGTCCTGTCAACCTTTCTTTTGATTGCATTGCCGATTTTAATTTTGATGGTGCAGCCACCTTTAAACTTGAAATTCATTTGGTCCCATAGTGAGGGTAGCCATTTTGTTTTGGAGTTTCTCAGTCAGACTGAAGCACATTTCCAAATTCCTGCGTTGTCTTTCTTTTATTTGGGCCATTGAAATCATCGTCTTTTTATCCTTACTCAATTGTAATGAGAGTGCTGCCCAAATGAAGAGCCCAGAGCTTGGATGCTAAATCCTGACTCCTGTGCTCAGCTGAGTGAAGTTTGGCTTACTGTTGAACTGCATGTCTCCTGCTTCATACACAAGGACAGCAATACAGTAAAACGATAAGAACACAGTTGGCTAAACAACACAGTGAATAAGACCATAAGGCATAGGAGCAGAATTAGGCCATTTAGCCCATCAAGTCTGCTCCCCCATTCAGTCATGGCTAATCCTTTTTTTTCCTTCTCCTCAACCCCAGTTCCCGGCCTTCTCCCTGTAACCTTTGATGTCATGTCCAATCAAGAACCTATCAACCTCTGCCTTAAATACATCCAATGACCTGGCCTCCATAGCTGCCTGTTGTAAAACATTTCACAATTTCACCACACTCTGGCTAAAGAAATTTCTTTGCATCTCTGTTTTAAATTGATGCCTCTCTGTGAGGCTGTGCCTTTTTGCTCTAGACTCCCCTACCATGGGAAACATCCTTTCCACATCTGCTCTGTCTAGGTCTTCAAACATTTAAAAAGTTTCAATTTAATCCCTCTCATCCTTCTAAATTCCAGAGAGTACAGACCCAGAGCAATCAAATGTTTCTTGTATGACAGCCCGTTTTTTCCTGGAATCATCCTTGTGAACCTTCTCTGAATTCTCTCCAATGCCAGCACATATTTTCTTAGATGAGAAGCCCAAAACTGTTCACAATACTCAAGGTGAGGCTTCACCAGTGCCTTATAAAGCCTCAGCATCACATCCCTGCTCTTGTATTTTCAACCTCTTGAAATGAATGCTAACATGGCATTTACCTTCCTCACCACCAACTCAACCTGCAAGTTAACCTTTAGGATGATCTGCACAAGGATTCCCAAGTCCCTTTGCATCTCAGAGTTTTGGATTTTTGTTTATAAAATAGTCTGCACATTATTTCCACTACCAAATGAGAAGCATTATGGATGAGAGGTGCACAAGGCACACTGCAGGAAAGACAAGGCTCACCAAGCAGAGCATCTGCCAAAAGTTCTCACTGTGGTTGGTGCTGGAGCAGCACGAGCCAGAGAGAAGGCAGAGGCTGCACGACCACATGCTACATTTGCAGAGAAGGAGATTGCCATTAAACCAGAAAAGGCTCAGCTAGACAATAGTTTGGAATCCAAAGAAGCTGCAGCTGTTATTGCCCAAGCAGAAATATTGGAGGCAGCAGCAGAGCAGAGGGATGAGGAGCTTTACAGTTAAAAATAAAGTAACAATACAGGGCACACACGAGTGTGTGAGCGATTATGTCAGGAACCAAGTCAAATGTCTTAGTCAGCAATCTGGTTTGCCTGCTACACAACACAGAAACAAGAGTCACAACACTCACTACATTCATTTAACTCTCACACTTCGCATAAGCCTTTGGAAAAAGACAGCAATCAGCACACTGTAGTCAATGGTTACCCTCCAGTAAGCTGCTTACAGTAAAGCTCAGAAATACTTAATCCTTCACATATGCTATGCAAACTTTTACTTACCTGTCCCACACCAAACAAGGAATCCCCTGTGTTTAAAACAGAGGAGACAATGCCAAGATTTGACAGGAACGATCCACCTCGACAGCCAAGGTTTAACACTCTTCAGTGCATGGAGTTTACCAGAAGGCCATTCAAAGTCTTCAGTCACGATGGATATGGCAAAGTATCTGGCACGCAAAGAGCTCGTGAGCACCGGCCGTCAACACTTGACCATCTGGAATGGAAGTCATCTTTTATAAATACAGACAAAGACCTGGTTCTTACTACTGGTGAGGCATTGGACTTGCTGTCAAAGTGCCTCGGTAAGAAATCCTCAGACTATGTTAGGCACTTTCGAGCAGTTCATATAACCTGCAGCTCTAAGAATGACTGGGACAGGCTCGATGGATGTTACCGTGCACTGGAGGTAATAGAATGAGCACTGTTCAAGAAGCTGGACAGCTTGCCAAAGATTGCAAATAAGGATAACTTAAAGTTAAGAGAACTTGGGGATCTGCTTTCAGCAAAGGAAGATGGTTATCTGCTTGGATTAGCTTAGAGCTTGATGGGGGTAGGGTACTGGATGTTATTTACATGGATTTTAGGAAGGTGTTTAACAAAGTCCTTCATGGGGGATTAATCCAGAAGAGTAAAATGTGTGGGATCTGTGGAGATTTGGCTGTTTGGATTCAGAACTGGTTTGCACGAAGAAGATAGAAACATAGAAAACCTACAGCACAATACAGGCCCTTCGGCCCACAAAGCTGTGCCAAACATGTCCTTATGTGAGAAATTAACTAGGGTTACCCATAGCCCTCTATTTTTCTGAGCTCCGCATACCTGTCCAGGATTCTCTTAAAAGACCCTATCGTATCTGCCTCCACAGATGGAGGGTAGTTGGTGAAGTGACTTATTTGAGCTTTAGGTCTGTGATTAGTGATGTTCCACAGTGATCTGTGCTGGGACCTCTACTGTTTGTGATGTATAAAAATGACCTGTTGGGTGGGTGGGTTAGTAAGTTTACAGATGATACCAAGATCAGTGGAGTTGTAGATAGTGTAGAAGACCAGCAAGGAATACAAGGTGAAATAGATCAGTTGGAGATATGGGCAGAGGAATGGCAGATGGAGTTTAACTCAGATATATGCGAGGTGTTGCACCTTCGTAGGGCAAATGCAAGAAGACGGTACACTGTTAAGGGCAAGATCCTGAACAGTGTTGCTGAGCAGAGACATCTTGAGATCCAAGTTCATAGCTCCTTGAAAGTGGCTACACAGGTCGATAAGGCGGTTAAAGAAGGCTTATAGAATGCTTGTTTATAAGTCAAGGCATAGAGTTCAAAAGTCAAGAGGTTATGTTGCAACTTTATAAAATGCTTGTTATTCCACATCCGGAGTATTGCTGGTTCTGGTTGCCCCACTATGGGAAGGATATTGAGGTTTTGGAGAGAGTGCAGAAGAGGTTTACCAGGATGCTGCCTTGTTTAGAGGGCATGTGCTATCACGAGAGGCTGGATAATCTTCGACTGTTTTCGCCGGAGCAGCAGAAGCAGAGGGTTATAAGATTATGAGAGGCATAGATAGAGTAGGTAGTATCTTTTTTTCCCAGGGTTGAAATGTCTAATACCAGAGGATATGCATTGAAGGTGAGAAGGGGTAGGTTGGGTAATGTGAAAGGCAAGTATATTTTACTCAGAGAGTGGCGGGTGCTTGGGATGTGCTGCCTGGTGTGGTGTTAAAAGGCAAGTATATCAGAGGCTTTTAAGAGATGCTTAAATAGGCACATGAATGTGAGGAAGATGGAGGGATATGATCATTATGTAGGTCGGAGGGATTAGTGTTTGGCTGTTTTTGATGTGCTTTTAGCCTGTTCCTATGCTATATTGTTCTCTGTCTATGTCTATTTAGACACTGCCCACAGCATTAGTCCTATTGTTGAAAAGCTGCTGCATTCTTTGCAAGGGAAATGGATTTCTCAAGGTTAACAGTGTAAGGAGCAGAATGGAGTCACATATCACCCTTTTCTTTCTTCACTTACTTTATCTCCCTTCAAGCAAAAATAAGAAATAACCCCAGCTCGCCCTTTGTTCTTCGCTCTTCCCAGCCACAACTCATCTTTCAGCAAGAAGCCTCCTCTAAAGCACACAAGCATTAGGACTCCAATGTCAGTACATAAGACTAATAGCTCCCAACTCAGAATGAAACAGTACTTAAGATGAACCAGGAAAAGCTCACCCATTGCGTTGTGTTATTGTTTTAGGTTAAAAACCATTGAGGAACAAAAGGCTTACCTGAATGAGCATGGGATTTGCTTCAGGTGCTGTTCTTCAACATCAAATCCTGTACGTAACTGCAAGGTCACAAGAAAGTGTGATGAATGCAATGACAACAATCATATTCCAGCCTTACTTCCTGGTCCTCCTCTGCGGGCATCCAAATTTTCAGATCGCACGTCAGAGATCTGGGGTGGAAGAGAAAGACCTCCTTATGCAGAGAGGCCTGTAACAGCAACAGCATCAAGTGCAGAATCTAACCAATCAATTTGGGAGACGATGGAAATTAGAATATCTGCAGACACAGCAAGTTCACAACAAATTGCAAGAATAATGTTCTAAATTGAAGAAGATGATGTCATGCTTCTGAAGGACAACAGAGTAGTCTGAAATGACTAGCCCATGGCATTAGTTACATGCACCTTCCTAAATGAAGATTGGAGAATTCAAAGTAGAGCTCAAGGTGACAAAGCAAGGGTCAAACAAGACATTTACCAGGCCTGCATTTGAAATTCTTATTTGAAAAAGTAGGACTGGAACTTGTAACCTTTAACATTGACTGTTTGTGCATCTTTATAGATGCCAAGCAGGAAATGATCAGGTTTTTATTTCGAAATATAGCCCTGTTGATTTTTATCCTGATTGCATTGCAGACTTTAATTCTGATCATGCTGTTGTGATTAAAATTGAAATTCAGTTGGTCCAGATGACAAGGGTAGTCATTTCATTTTGGTGTCATTATTTTTCAGTCACACAGAAGCTCATTTACACAATCCTGTCTTATCTTTCTTTTGCATGCACCATGGAAATGATTGTCTTTTTACTCTTAATTCTATGTGTACATCCTGCCCAAATAAAGCTCCAAAAGCCTGGATGCTATATACTGACACCTGTGTTCAGTTGAGTGGGGTTGGGTTTACTGCTGAATTGTGTACTTTATACTTACACACAAGGAGAGCAGTAAACTGGGCATTGGAACCTCCATACCAGACAGTGATGCAACCAGTCAGGATGCTCTCCATGGTACATCTATAGAAATCTGCTAGAGTTTTTTGTGACATACGGAATTTCCTCAGACTCCAAATGAAGTGTAGTCACCAGCCTGCCTTTGTGATGATTGCATTAATATAATGGGCCTAGGATAAACCCTCTGAGATGTTGTTGCCCAGAAACTTGAAAACCTTCACCCTATCCACTGTTGATCCATCACTGAGGACTTGTGTGTGTTCCCTCAACTTCCTCTTCCTGAAGTCCACAATCAGTTGTTGGTCTTGCTGACATTGAGTGCAAGGTTGTTGTGATACCACTCAACCAGCCTATCAATTTCATTCCTGATGCTTCTTTGTCACAATCTGAAATTCATTGGTGAACTTACAGCTGCCATTTGAGCAGTGCCTAGCAACACATACAGGAATGTAGAGAGAGTGAAGTAGTGGGTTTGAGACGTGCCTGTGTTTATTGTTACCCAGGAGGAGATATTATCACCATCTGTATTGACAGCAGTCTCCAATGAGGAAATCAAGAATATGAAAGCAAAGGGATGTAGAGGGACTCCGATACTGAAGCTTATTAATTAGTACTGATGGCGTTGAACGCTGAGCTGCAATGGATAAACAGTAGCATGCCACAAGTTGTACAGGTGGTGCAAGGCAGAATGGCGAGTCAGAGTAATGCTGTCCACTGTAGACTTGTTGCAGCAGTAGGCAAATTGCAGTGGATCCAGTTCCTTGCTCAGGCAGGAGTTAATTTTAGTCATAACCAACCTTTCAAAGCACTTCATCACAGTAGATGTGAGTGCTATCGGGAAATAGTTGTTGAGGAAGACCACACTGCTGTTGGGCACTGGTATGATTGATGCTCCTTTGAAGCAGGTGGGAACCTCTAACTGCAGCAGTGAGAGATTAAACATTCCAAGCAGTTGGTTGGCATATGTTTTCAGTACCCTGCCAGGTACACCATCAAGGCGTGATGCCTTTCAAGCATTTTCCCTCTTGATGGATGTTGTAAAGTTCTCTTCTGAGACAGAGATGACAGACAGAGTTACTAGATACTGTGGGAATTTGCACTAATGTAGTTTTCAATCCCCCTTTTAAACCATGCATAAAAGTCATCGAGTTCATTGGGATGTTAAGCATCATGGAAGCAACTGGGAATCCTTTTGCACAGATCCCCTTGTTCTACTTCACTCCTCAGTGCCCTACTGTTCACTGTGCAAGCCCCACCATGCTTTGTCCTTCTACAGGGCAACACCTCACACTTGTCTGCATTAAATTCCATCTGCTATTTTTCAGCCCATTTTCCCCACTGGTCCAGATCTTTCTGCAAACTTTGATAGATTTCCTTATTGCCCACAACAGCCCCAATTTTGGTGTCATCTGCAAATTTGCTGATCTAGTTGACCACATTATGATCTAAATTGTTGATATATATGACAAACAACAATAGGCTCAGCACTGATACCTGTGGCACATCACTAGTCATAGGCCTCCAGCCAGAGGGACAAACATTCTGTTGCTTCTCCTGCTAACCTCAAGTGACTGAACCTTCTTGAATAGACTCCCAAGCAGAACTTTGTCAAAGACTTTGCTAATTTCCATGAAGACAAAGTCAACAAAATTTCCTTCATCAATGTTTCTGGTAACCTACTCAAAAAACTCTGTAAGATTGGTTGGACATGTCCTACCACAGATAAAACCATGTTGACAATCCCTAATCAGACTCTGTCCAACCAAATACTTATACAAGTGCCTTAGAATAACATAACCACTACTAATGTAAGGCTTAGAGGCATATAATTTCCCAGTATATTCTTACAGCTATTCTTAAGCAACAGAACATAATTCAAAATGCAATTTCTGCATTAGCATTCCAGAGATCCAAGGGAATGCATTGTCAGGCTCTGGGGGTTTGTCCAACCAAATCTGCCTCAAGGCAGCAAGGTTCTCCTTCTCTGTAATCTGTACACAGTCCACAGTCTCACTGCTTCTTCTCTGTTTTCCATACACGGTCCACGGTATCACTGCTCCTTTGTAATCTGTAAACTGTTCATGGTCTCACTGCTCCATCTCTGTCAAGTCCATGGTCCCACTGCTCCTTCTCCCTATTCTGTACACAGTCCATAGTCTCACTGCTCCTTCTCTGTAATCTGCACATGATCCACGATTTCACTGCTCTTTTGTAATCTGCACACAGTCCATGATGACACTGCTCCTTCTCTGTAATCTGTACACAGTCCACTGTCTCACTTCTGCTCCTCCGTAACTTGTACACAGTACATGGTCTCACTGCTGCTTTGTGTTCTACAGATGGTCTGTCCATCTCCTGAGTAAATACAGGCTCAGAAAAATCTTTTAAGATCTTATGTTTGTATCTCCCCCCAGCTCTTTCAGCTCTCTGCATAGTTGACTACATTGACGTTGTAGAAGACCAATCTAGTCCCTTGCTATACTCTTGTTTTTAAAATAACTGTATGAAACCCCTTTTTTACTGTGCATCTCCGGAAATGTGGCTCGTTAACAGCCACTGGACTCTGCAGCAAGAAACCCACCTTTCTCAGGCTCTGTACAAATAACATGTATATGACTTGGTCAGCCAAATCTGAGGTTCTGATATCTCGCCCACCCAAAGCCCGATTTGAGTGAATGCTGTGTGATTTACTGTTCTTGGCAATCATCCGTCAGCAAGAAATAACATATTGTACACTGCATACAATTATAAAGAAGTATATTTAAGAATATTAACTTGAACAAAGTTATTAAAAGAAAGAAAAAAAATGAAAGCGGCCCATTTTACTTGAACAGTCATGTGCATGGTGGAGCTCAAATCTTCCAGAAGCCATTGTCTTCAATGTACACATTGGACCTCCCGAATGTCTAACGAAATCCATCTCAAACAAACTGGCTCTCCCACGGGAGTATTGGTCCTTCCTCCCTGAAGCCATTCACCTGCACAAAACACCTTGTGCAAAAGGGATGGCATCCTCAGTCATCTTCCCTCCTGTCTTCTCCTCGCTCCTGCCTACACTAATGTTGCACACAAAAATAACTCTCCACCCCGCGTTCTCTGGAACCTTCTCCCAATTTCACTATCCTTTTTGCCTGACATCACATTCTGAGGCTGAACAATAAAGCCTCTTATCTCAGCTCAAACCCAAACAGGCTGAAAGCAGAACAGACTGCTCTTATAGAACTGCTAAAATGAAATTCATCCAGCACAGCTTTAACAATCTGAACCAGGGTGTTACATGTAGAAGCCCTTGGGATCCTCCTTCTCATTATCTGCCAGAACAGCCTCATGCCTTCTTTTAGCTCTCCTGATTGCCCTCAAGTGCTCTCTTGCATTTTTGATAGTCTTCAAGAACTTCATCTGTTCTTTGCTGCCTAGATCTGTTATGCACATCCTTCCTCTTAAAAAGAGCCTCAGTAGCTCTCAGAAAACAAGGTTCCCTAAATGAGTTAGCCTTAATTTTTGTTCTATCCCTTCCTAGCTATGTTCGTGACACCTCTCACACCCTGAAACTTTTCGATGATTTTAAGTTCCTGGTCCCCACTGCTTTATTTTCACCATGGATGTCCAGTCCCTATACACTTCCATCCCCCATCAGGATGGTCTCAAAGTTCTCCGCTTCTTTGTGGATTCCACACCTAACCAGTTCCCCTCTACCACCACTCTGCTCCGCCTAGCGGAATTAGCCCTTACTCTTAATAATTTCTCCTTTGGCTCCTCCCACATCCTCCAAACTAAAGGTGCAGCTATGGGCACCTGTATGGGTCCTAGCTATGCCTGCCTTTTTGTTGGCTTTGTGGAACAATATATGTTCCAAACCTATTCTGGTATCTGTCCCTCACTTTTCCTTCGCTACATCGACGACTGCATTGGCACTGCTTCCTGCACGCATGCTGAGCTCGTTGACTTCATTAACTTTGCCTCCATCTTTCACTCTGCCCTCAAGTTTACCTGATCCATTTCTGACACCTTCCTCCCCTTTCTAGATCTTTCTGTCTCTATCTCTGGAGACAGCTTATCTACTGATGTCTTCTATATGCCTACTGACTCTCAAAGCTATCTGGACTATTCCTCTTCTCACCCTGTCTCTTGCAAAAAATGCCATCCCCTTCTCGCAATTCCTCCGTCTCCGCCGCCTCTGCTCTCAGGATGAGGCTTTTCATTCCAGGACGAAGCAGGTGTCTTCCTTTTTTAAAGAAAGGGACTTCCCTTCCTCCACCATCAACTCTGCTCTCAAACACATCTCCCCCATTTCATGAACATCTGCTCTCACTCCATCCTCCCGCCACCCCACTAGGAATAGGGTCCCCCTGGTCCTCACCTACCACCCCACCAGCCTCCATGTCCAACATATTATTCTCCGTAACTTTTGCCACCTCCAACGGGATCCCACTACTGAACACATCTTTCCCTCATCCCCCCAGCTTTCCACAGGGATCGCTCCCTACACGACTCCCTTGTCCATTCATCCGCCTCATCCCTCCCCACTGATCTCCCTCCTGGCACTTATCCTTGTAAGCGGAACAAGCGCTACACATGCCCTTACACTTCCTCCCTTACCACCATTCAGGGCCCCAAACAGTCCTTCCAGGTGAGGCAACACTTCACCTGTGAGTCGGCTGGGTTGATATACTGCGTCCGGTGCTCCCGATGTGGCCTTCTATATATTGGCGAGACCCGACGCAGACTGGGAGATCGTTTCACTGAACACCTACGCTCTGTCCGCCAGAGAAAGCAGGATCTCCCAGTGGCCACACATTTTAATTCCACATCACATTCTCATTCTGACATGTCTATCCACGGCCTCCTCTACTGTAAAGATGAAGCCACACTCAGGTTGGAGGAACAATACCTTATATTCCATCTGGGTTGTCTCCAACCTGTCGTCATGAACATTGACTTCTCAAACTTCTGCTAATGCCCCACCTCCCCCTCGTACCCCATCCCTTATTTATTTATATACACACATTCTTTTTCTCTCTCTCTCCTTTTTCTCCCTCTGTCCCTCTCACTATACCCCTTGCCCATCCTCTGGATTTCTCCCCCCTCCCGCTTTTCTTTCTCCCTAGGCCTCCTGTCCCATGATCCTCTCATATCCTTTTTGCCAATCAACTGTCCAGCTCTTGGCTCCATCCCTCCCCCTCCTGTCTTCTGCTATCATTTTGGATCTCCCTCTCCCCCTCCCACTTTCAAATCTCTTACTAGCTCTTCTTTCAGTTAGTCCTCACAAAGGGTCTCGACCCAAAACGTCGACTGTACCTCTTCCTAGAGATGCTGCCTGGCCTGCTGCATTCACCAGCAACTTTGATGTGTGGAACTTATTTTTCTTCTTTCTTTTCAAATCTTTTTATTGTATATATAGGAAAAATAACATGAGTACATCAAAGTAACAACACTTACAATGCCTCAAAAAAAAACCATCATCTTGAAGATTGAAAACAAAATTTTGTGATAGCAAAAAAAACCTACTGAGCAGAAAAGTGAGAAAAAAAAGAGCACCCATTAGGTGTACAACCCCGGAGCCATGCGTCATACAAAAAGCTTCTAAAAATAAACATCAAACCGCCAGCAAGAAAAGAAAATATACTAAAAGAATTTACAATTAGAACATGGAAAAATTATATCAATTAACTCAAATGATAATAACGAGCAAATGAGCCCCATCTTTTCTCAAAATCAAATAAAGGTTCAAAGGTTCGACTTCTAATTTTCTCCAAATTAAGACATAGCATTACTTGAGAGAACCATTGTGACAAAGTGGGAGCTGATGTGTCCTTCCACTTCAACAAAATGGCCCTCCTAGCTATCAATGTAACAAATGCAATAACATGTTGGTCAGACACAGAAATACCATGAATATTTTGAGGAACTATTCCAAAAAGCACAGTTAATTTATTAGGTTGTAATTTAATTTTAAGTGCTTTAGAAATTGTTGAGAAAACTGACTTCCAGAACTGTTCCAATATAGAACAAGACCAAAACATATGTGTCAGTGTAGCTATCTCAGTTTTACATCTATCACAATGACTATCAACATTAGGAAAGATTTTAGAAAGTCTCTCCTTTCTCAAATGATAACGATGTACAATTTTAAATTGAATCAATGAATGGCTAGCACAAATTGAAGAAGAGTTAATCAACTTCAATATCCGCATCCAATCATCAGTCATAAAAGTCAAATTAAGTTCCTTTTCCCAATCCTGTTTAATCTTAGACAAAGGACGCTTATCCCATTGTAATAATAAATTATAAATTCTTCCAATAGAACCCTTAATCAAAGGATTCATACTCACAATAGTACCTAACAGATAAGCCTCCAATAGGTAAGGGAAATTACTTAAATATTTTTGTAAAAAATGTCTAACTTGAAGGTATTGCAGGAAGTGTGAATATGAAAGAGAATATTTATCAGTTAATTGTTCAAAGGACATCAATCTATCTTCTTTAAGTAAATCCAATACCTTTATTTTTCCAAAGTAGAAAAGTTGGATCACTCAAAGAAGGCTAAAAAAAGTAATTTTGGTAAATTAAACTACAAAGTTTAAATTTTTTAAGATTAAAAGAATTGTGGAACTGGAGCCAAATTTGTAAAGAATGCTTAATCACAGGATATAAGTTTAAATTAACAACTTTACCTAATTGCATAGGTAAAGGAGCCCCCAATAATTGAGTTAAATAAAACTGTTTTACAACTTTTAGTTCCAGATCTACCTAAATTGGCCGATCAGTCTTATCAACCCAGTATAACCAAAAAGACATATATCGCAGATTAACAGCCCAATAATACATTCTAAAATTAGGCAAAGCAAGACCTCCATCCTTTTTCAATTTTTGTAAATGACATTTACTAATTCTTGGTCTTTTATTATTCCAAATAAAAGATAAAATAATAGAATCAATCCTATCAAAAAACTTCCTAGTCAAAAAAAACAGGAATATTCTGAAATAAATATAAAAATTTCGGTAGAATCATCATTTTAACTATATGAATACGACCAACAAGTGAAAATGTAAGTGGACTCCATCTACTAAATAAATATTTCATAGAGTCTACTAAGGGAACAAAATTAGTTTTATAAAGATCCTTATATTTTTTAGTAATTACAATACCTAAATATCTAAAAGAGTCTGAAACTTTAAAAGGAGTATTATCATATATAGAAACAGAATCATTTAAAGGAAATAATTCACTTTTACTAAAATTAATTTTATATCCTGAAAAACCTCCAAATTCATTAAATAATTTTAACAGGGCAGGAATGGATTCGTCAGGGTTAGATATATAAACCAATAAATCATCAGCATAAAGGGAGACCTTATGCATGGTCTCATTCACAAATATCCCATGGATATTTTTAGCCTCATGAAGAGCAATAACAAGGGGTTCTAATATTAAATTAAACAACAAAGGACTTAATGGACAGCCTTGCCTTGTCCCCCGTGAAAGCTGAAAAAAAGGAGACCTACAATTGTTAGTAACAACAGTAGCAATAGGGGCTTTATATATCATTTTAATCCAATTATTAAAATTAACACCAAAGCCAAATTTCTCTAAAACATTGAATAAATATTTCCATTCGACTCAGTCAAACGTTTTTTCAGCATCCAAAGATACAACACATTGTGGAATTTTAGAAGAGGGTGAATATATAATATTAAGTGGTCTCCGAACATTTGAAAAGGAATAACGACCCTTTATAAAGCCTGTTTGATGTTTACAAATAATTTTACCCAAAATATTCTCCAACCGATTGGCCATTATCTTTGACAAAATCTTAGCGTCGACATTCAGTAATGAAATAGGTCTATATGAAGCACAGTCGGTAGGATCTTTATCATTTTTAAGAATTAAAGAAATAGAGGCCTCATAAAAGGTAGAGGGTAAGTCACCTTCCACAAAAGAATCCTTAAACATTTCCAACATATACGGACAGAGCAACGATCCAAATTTTTTATAAAATTCTACAGGATAGCCATCAAGTCCTGGGGACTTACCAGATTGCATTGAAAAAATAGCTTTATGAATTTCAGCTTCAGTAATTTGAGCATCGAGAATCTTTTGATTCTCAGCCGAGATTTTAGGAAAAATGATCTTTCGTAAAAAAGCATTCATTTTAGAGGAATCTAACGGACATTGAGATTTATATAGCTCAGCATAAAAGTCTTGAAAAATCTTATTAATTTCCTCATATTCCTGAGCTAAGGTACCACCTTTCCTACGAATTTTGGCTGCACCCATTTTTAATTGAGATGCAAGCAGTTTATTATTTTTATCTCCAGACATATAAGATTGGCTCTTTAACTTAAGTAAATAACCTTCAATAGGATGAGTTAATAACAGGTTATATTGTGATTGAAGTTCCACCCTTTGTTTAAATAAATCAGTATTGGGGGAAATTGCATAAATATTATCTACATCTTTAATTTGTTTTGAAATTCTATCTAATTCTGCTTTAGTTTGTTTTTTAAGTTTAGCTGAATAAGAAATAATCTGACCGCCTAAAAATGCTTTAAATGTATCCCATATAATTAATTTAGACATACCCCCTATATCATTAAAAAGAAAAAAATTCTCTATCTGGGTTTCAATGAAAGTGACAAAGTCAGAGTTTTGCAATAATGTCTGAGACATGCGCCAAGTTGGGCGGGCAAGAGTGACATCATCAAATTCAAAAGACAAACACAGAGGCGCATGATCAGATATAGCAATAGCGTCATATTCACAGGTTTTAACACTAGGCAAGAAGCGGGGATCGATTATAATATAATCGATCCTCGAATATTTTTTATAAACGTGTGAGAAGAAAGAATATTCTCTATTGTCGGGATAAAGATACCTCCACAAATCAATCAACCTAAAATCAATCAAAAAGGAATTAATAAATGACGCGGATCGATTTGGAAGTCGCTGATTGGTTGAGCTCTTATCAATCATAGGATTTAAACAACAACTAAAATCCCCACCCATTATGAGCATATATTCATTTAAGTCAGGCAGTAAAGCGAAAACCTTTTTAAAAAAAGAAGGATCATCTAAGTTAGGACCATATAAATTAATCAAAACAACTTTTCTACTACAGGTTGTTCCTTTAACAATTAAAAATTTACCATTAGAATCTGATTCAATATCCTCTTGAATAAATTTATTAGGTTTAATGAAAATAGACACGCCTTTTGTTTTACTCTGAGAAGTAGAGTGGAATTGCAAACCATTCCACCATCTAAAAAATCTATTTTGATCTCCCGCCCTGATATGTGTTTCTTGAGCAAAAATTATATCAGGTTGGAATCGGTTAATAATTTTAAAAGTCTTCTTTTGTTTAATAGGATGATTCCAACCACATACATTCCAACTTATTATATTAATCCGTTTGAACAGCATACTATAATTTCATTCTACTTTATACATGCACAAAGCACATACCAGTGCAGGATGATCAAAGATGGCAGTGATGAAGAATACAACCAAATAAAAAACACGCATGCTCCGGAACCACCCAATGGGAAAAGACTCCTAACTCTAAATCCACCCACCCACACCCGGAAACCCAAAAGAGGCAAGCGATCTACGATAGAATTCAAAGCTGCTGACTGCTCTGTCTGTGTTTTCTTTCCCTCCCCCCAGTTAGTAAAAAAGTAGAGTGACCTTGTGAGAAAGACAATAAAGTCTCAGGATAAAAAGATATTTACATTCCATCGACTGATAAACAAGAAAGAACCAAAATAATGTTATCTCTTAGAGAGAAGAACCAGCGCCATGTTTAAGTTTAATATTAATTCCCTAAAAAAGCTTTAAATTCAGTTATAAAATGTTATAATAGAACAGAAAAATATATAAAAAGCCCTGTTAGTAGGAAAAACTACCAATTAGCTACGAAGTATTAAATTAAAGGAACAAATCGCCTTACCTTCTTCCCTCAGTTATAAAATGTCCAGAGATCATTTGAGCAGAGATACTTAAACCGTAAATCTTTCCAAAGGAAAATCAATAATGTGCAATAAAAAAACAACTTCCCGTGTTCTTTAATTAGTCTCTCGATGAAATATACAAGTGACCTTCGTAAATCTTCTTTCCAAAATGCGAATAATATACAAATAGCCAAATAGCCTTTCAGATGGATCATTCAACAGCGGTGTCGGTGACAGCGGCAGGCAAAGCCTGAACAAAATCCAGAGCAGCTTTTGGATCAAAAAAAGTACGAGGAGGAGAATTAGGAGGAAAAATTTTAAGTTTTGTCGGATACCTCAGAGAGGGGAAAAGATTCTTACCATATGCTTGTTTCATTACCAGGGCAAATTTTGATCTTTGTTCCATTGTCTCTCTTGGATAATCTTCATAGAAGCGGAGCTCAGATTCCATAAATCTAAAAACTCTCTGTTTTCTTGCCTGTCGTATTATTTGATCTTTAATTTTAAAGTGATGAAAGCAAACCAGAACAGACCTTGGTTTACTAGAGTCCTTCAATTTCAAGATAAACACCCTGTATGCCCTTTCTATAGCAGGCGGCTTTGATAGAATGGTAGGAAATAAAGTGTGGAAAAGCTTACCAAAGTAAGTTGTTAGATCTGCATCTTCAGCTCCTTCCTGCAGCCCAACAATTCTTATATTCCTTCGTTGAGACCTAGTTTCCAGGTCTATAATCTTATTTTGATATCTTTCCAAACGAGTTGTAGCTTCAGACAGCTTTTGCTTAGTTATTTTCAATTGCTCTTCGTGTGAAATATCTTGAGTTTCCAGGTCTTTAAGTTTCATTACTATTTCATTACTATTCTTTTCCAGTTGGTCTTTAATTGATCCATTCTGATCCTTAATTGAATTCAGTGTCCGAACGATATCTTCAGCCCACGATGGCATTTCATCAGATCTTTCCTTTTGCGCCTTTCCTTTCCCATTATCTTCATCACTAGGTTCAGGTAAATTCTTCCCACTTCTTGTAGACATAGACATATTGGTCACCCTCAAGAATCAACAAGTAAAAATTTTAAATTCAAAGCTTAAACTAGGGGGAAAGAAAGAAAACTAAGAGCAGCAGAAAAATACTGCTATTCCATTAGCAGACAGGGGTGGTCCTCGTGTGGAGCCTTACTTTTTATTCTGACAGGAACATACAAATGCTGTATGCTCAAAATTTCACTTTCGAGGGCTTCCCACTTACCAAGCACACCTTTGCATGAAAACAGCCTGTCACAATTCGCACTTACTAGGTGCTTTCTGATCCCATCAAAATTTGTTTTTCTCCAATTGAAATCTCAACCAGATCTATCCTTCACCATAATTATCTCGAAACTAATGGGGTTATGATCACTAGATCTGAAGTGTTCTCTACGTACACTTCAATTGTCCTGCCCTGTCTCATTTCCTTATAGGAGATGCAGTATCACATGATCTCCAGTTGGGGCTTCAAAATATTGATCAAAGAAACATTCTGTGAACACATTTGACAAACTCTGTCCCCTCCTGCTCCTTTACAGTATGGGAGTCCCAATCAATATGTGGAAACTTAAAATCCCTTACTATCACACAACCTTCTTCTTGCACTGTCTGCAATCTCTACAAATCTGCTTCTCTAAATCATGCTGACTATGGGGTGGTCTATAATATTATCCCATTAATGTAGTCATCCCTGTCTTGTTCCTCAGTTCCATCCACATAGCTTCAATAATACGAGACCTCCAGTCTGTCCTGTCGGAGCAATGCCGTAACATTTTCCCTGAATAGTCATGGCACCCTCCTCCTTGAGCCCCTCCTGCTCTGTCATGTCTAAAGCAATGGAACCCTGAAATATCAAACTACCAGTCCTGCTCCTAATGCAGTCAAGTCTCACTAATGGCTACAACAGTATAGCTATCCCTATCAACAGTGTCCAAAGTGGTACAGGTGTTATTGAGGAAACAACCACAGTGGTAGCCTGCAATAGTTGCCTATCCTTTTCCCACTCTTGACAGTTGGTTGTGTCCTGCACCTTAGGTGTAATCACCTCCCTGTATTACCTGTCAATCAATCCCTCAGCCTCCTGAGTGACCTGGTGTTCATCCAACTCTGTTTCCCTATCATGGTCTGTAAGAAGCTGCAGCTGGATGCCCTTCTTGCAGGTGTAGTTGTCAGGGATAATGGAGACATTCCCTGCCTTCTCACATCCTGCAAGAGGAGCATTCCACTAATCTGCTTGCCATTCCCACTGCTCCAACTGTGCAATAAAGAAGAAAGAAAGGAATCAAGAAAAAAAGATACTTGAAAATCTACCTACAAATTCCATTTGTTCTCGCCTAAGCCACTTTGATCCAAAAACTCATGCTCTGAACTCTAACACTGTCCACTCATAAAATGGTCATTCCCACAACGGCTGCTCCGCTAAAACCTAACTTTGTTTTATTGTCCCTTGCCAAATGCCTAATTATCACCCATCTCTGCTGCACAGAATGTCCCAACTGGCCCCGCTTTCCTTTTCAAATCTCATTCCCACAATGCACAGTCTAATAATTCCTTGAAGTCTCTTGGCACGCAGAATATATTCTTCATCTCTCTTCCTTACTATCTATGATCATCCATATTACCTGCAATCACCAAACCATTTTTGAAACAGTTTGCCAACACACCTTTGATCACGTCTGTCTTAACTTCAAGTCACATTCGCCAAAATTTCCTTAGTTACCTCCTCAGTGAGAAACTCAGACTGTGAATTGATCTCCCCTGCATAAAGCCGTGCTCACTGCCCCTAATCAGTCATTACATTTTCATCCTATCCCTCAGCAACTTCTCCAACAACTTGTCATTTTCTTCAGCAGTTTCCAAATATATAGTTTTCAGATTTATCCCCGCTGCCCTTCTTGAAAAGAGAGAAAATGTTAGCTGCCTTCCCGTCTGCTGGGCACCACACGAAAGTGCAAATATCTTTGTCAGAGTCACAGTAACATCCTGAGAGAGATCTCATCAGCCCCACAATTTAACCACCTCAATGTGCTCCAATATTCCAGTATTTCCAACACTTCCTGATGTGCTCCAGAATATTAGCACTCTCCGAGCTTCCACATCATTCTCCCTGGTGAACATGAACGAAATGCATTTGCTTAGGATTTTGCTCATATCCCCTGATTCCATGCATAGTCCAGTATCCAGTCCTTGATGTGGATTTGGTCCTTCTCTGTCTATCTTCTGGTTTCTAATATGTTTAAAAGATTTAGAATTCTCCTTAATTCTACTTGTCAAGGTCATTTCATGGCTCCTTTTCTCTTCCTAATTTCTTTGTTTTCTTCTTTCATATCCCTGGAAACTTCAAGGGATTTGTTCAGTACTAATTTCCATACCTAATATTTGCTACTGTCTTTTCACGATCAAATCCTTTGATAACCGAGGGTACGTATTTAAACTTATGCCTCTTACCATTACAGGGACCAGGCTGACTCTGAACCCTAAATATCTTGCTTTTAAACACCTCCCATTTCTCCCCTCTCTAGCAACTGCTCTCAAATTTCATGGCTTTGTGAAGGGCAGATCGTGTCTAACAAGCCTTATAGAGTTCTTTGAGGAGGTGACCAGGCATATAGATGAGGGTAGTGCAGTGGATGTGATCTACATGGATTTTAGTAAGGCATTTGAAAACGTTCCACATGGTAGGCTTATTCAGAAAGTCAGAAGGCATGGGATCCAGGGAAGTTTGGCCAGGTGGATTCAGAATTGGCTTGCCTGCAGAAGGCAGAGGGTGGTGGTGGAGGGAGTACATTCAGATTGGAGGGTTGCAACTAGTGGTGTCCCAAAAGGATCTGTTCTGGGACCTCTACTTTTCGTGATTTTTATTAACGACCTGGATGTCGGGGTAGAAGGGTGGGTTGGCAAGTTTGCAGACGACACAAAGGTTGGTGGTGTTGTAGATAGTGTAGAGGATTGTCGAAGATTGCAGAGAGACATTGATAGGATGCAGAAGTGGGCTGAGACGTGGCAGATGGAGTTCAACCCAGAGAAGTGTGAGGTGGTACACTTTGGAAGGACAAACTCCAAGGCAGAGTACAAAGTAAATGGCAGGATACTTGGTAGTGTGGAGGAGCAGAGGGATCTGGGGGTACATGTCCACAGATCGCTGAAAGATGCCTCACAGGTAGATAGGGTAGTTAAGAAAGCTTATGGGGCGTTGGCTTTCGTAAGTTGAGGGATAGAGTTTAAGAGTCGCGGTGTAATGATGCAGCTCCATAAAACTCTGGTTAGGCCACACTTGGAGTATTGTGTCCAGTTCTGGTCGCCTCACTGTAGGAAGGATGTGGAAGCATTGGAAAGGGTACAGAGGGGATTTACCAGGACGCTGCCTGGTTTAGAGAGTATGCATTATGATCAGAGATTAAGGGAGCTAGGGCTTTACTCTTTGGAGAGAAAGAGGATGAGAGGAGACATGATAGAGGTGTACAAGATATTAAGAGGAATTGATAGAGTGGATAGCCAACGCCTCTTCCCCAGGGCACCACTGCTCAATACAAGAGGACATGGCTTTAAGGTAAGGGGTGGGAAGTTCAAGGGGGATATTAGAGGAAGGTTTTTTACTCAGAGAGTGGTTGGTGCGTGGAATGCACTGCCTGAGTCAGTGATGGAGGCAGATACATTAGTGAAGTTTAAGAGACTACTAGACAGGTATATGGAGGAATTTAAGGTGGGGGGTGATATGGGAGGCAGGGTTTGAGGGTCGGCACAACATTGTGGGCCGAAGGGCCTGTAATGTGCTGTACTATTCTATGTTCTATGTTAAGTTAACAGTTTCAAGATCTGTCTCTACACTGTTCAGATTCATCTCCACCAGCCACATAGAGCCCCATCTCAGGGACCAATCTTACCTCTTTTCCTACGACTACTATGAATCTTCCTGACCTATGATCAGAGTTCCTAAAGATTCCTTCCAAGACACTTCAATCATTTGGCTTCCCTTATTTTGCAAGGTAACATCAGTTACAGTGCCATTCCCAATAGGAATCTCTACATACTGCTTCAGTAAAACCCTCTTAAATACATTTTACAAACTCTCTCTATCTAAAACTCTTGCATCTCTGAACCGCACCCCCCCTTCCCCTCAGAAGGGTTGCAGGAATGGCCAGTATGTTGGGAGAGGATGGTAAAATGAGGTGGGTGAGATGGGTGAAGACACTGAATTGTAACTGACCAATTTGAGGCTAATTCTCAATGCCAGATAACAGAACATGTGATCTGCTCAGCAAGTTCACCTCACGAACCATTGAGGTACTTCTCTCAAACTTCTAAAGAGGGAAAATCCTAGAAGCATATAGCACATCACACAGAGTTCTCTTTTGCCTTCACACATCAGACATGTCGAAGAACTGGAAGAAATACCATAAGCTCTGAAGAACTCATGGGAAGTCCACAGTCCACTCCTTTCCAAGTGAGCTCCCACTGAAATTGAATTACTCAATGAAGGCAAATGTTGCACCATTCAATCCTCCATCCAGTCTCCAGCTACCTGTCTCTATCAATAAATTCTCTTCAACTAATATTAAACCTGTGGGCCTGTAATCTCTTCTTTCTCTCTTAGGAGCTTAGGATGATTAATGGCGCCTAACGGCGACTCTTTTGCTTGCATCTTCAGAAACAGCTCTATTTCCATCTTTAATATCTCTATTTTTCCTTCCAGGGTTCTTATGAAGACCCTGACCTGGAGTTACACACTGACTATGATTCTTTGCAGGAATGGGACCCGCTCTCGAGGCTTCACGAATGGCCGTTGTTCTGTACGCCAAGAGCTTGGCCCAAGAGCTTCACTCGCCTTCGGAGGTCCGAGATTTCATGGCTCTGGAGACAGGGGGATCGGAGGTCAGTGCCTCTGCAGGAGATTGATGTGTGATTGGAGATGGAAGATCTCTGGCTGTGTGTTTGGAGACCCAAGATCTTTGGGCACAGAGCTTGGAAAGAGAGACGCAATGGACTTTTAACATCATAAACCAGTGAGTTATTTGTTATGTCTCCCCTCTCACTGTGAAATGGAGACATCTCTTTCTCCCTTATTAGGGAGAGAGAGCCTGTGGTATGTTGAATACCGGGTGAACAAGTAGTCTTTGGGGTACTGCAAGTCTGTGTCTTTGCTGTTGCTTTGCTCACGCTTGAGTGCTTAGTGGTGGGTGCTGATGCTTCTTTTTTTGCCGGTGGGGGAAAGGGGGTTCGTTGCTTGCTGCTGCTTACATGCAGGATGAAGAAGAGCTGGGGGAAACTTTGGGGTTCTAACATTTTACTGTCATTCATTCCTCGGGGACACTCCTCTGTTTTCGTGGATGTTTGCAAAGAAAAAGCATTTCAGGATGTATATTGTATACACTTCTCTGACATTAAATGTGCCTTTGAAACCTTTGAAACCTCTCTCTTTCTCTTTGCCCTCATTCAATAACAGAATGCAATTTTCTAATCCAGTAGCACAATTCCCAGATCTTGGGACCTATGGGAAATTATAGCTTACATAAACATCATTTCCCTGTCTCAGGTTTTAACAGTCTAGGGTGGAAATCACCAGGTCCCAGAGATTTGTCTGTTTTAATCTCATTATTTGCTCCATTACCTTTCCTTACTTTTACTATTCCACCAGGTTCTTCTCCTCAATGTACGTTTTGTCTACCTGATATTCCAGTTCAGCCCTTCATCAGGAACAGAAATACAAAGTATTCATTCCAGTATAATATTTCTGCAGTTAAAGCTCTCTTTACCAATACATTTTATATGAAAATACCTCAACCAAATTTACTTATATCTCTTTTTCACATTGCTTAGATTTCTTTATTTTTTTTAAGCTCTCCCATTTAATTCTCGTTGAGGATATGCCAGCCAGTCATACTGTGCAGGAACAGCTCCTTCAACCCAACTCAGCCATGTGTGATGCAAGTCCTTGACAAGGATGGCTTGGACCCAAATGCTGGAGGCTCCAAGGCTGGGATTGAAAACTGAGCACAAAACAAATGCTAGATAAGCCTTGGCTTGGGGCAAAATGGTGGTCAGCTTCTCCTCTTGTTCTGGTTTATTAAACTGGCATCAAGACGTCCGACTTCTGGTTCTTAGGCTCGAGTCAATTGGTTAGAATGAAATTAAACTGGTTAAAAAACAAAGGCCACCAGGCCTGCCTGGAATTCAGTTTCTTGGCCTCCTGAATATAGGCCAGGTTCTTATGGTCAGTCCAAGCAATAAAAGGGCTTTTTATTGATTTGGCCCTCTATGAAGCTGACTACAAATTGTGTTCCTTAATTAAGGGTACTACTCTACCTCACCCTATAAATTTAATTGACTCATTGACTCAGTCACTTAGTAAGTCAATTACTAATTGAGAATATCCATAAGAGTTCCAATGTAAACTGTAATCAAAGCCAGGTTCCTCAGAACATTGTCTCCTATTAAAAATGGAATGAATTCCCTGAATCCTCAGGATGAGGCTTTTCATTCTGGGACGAGGGAGATGTCTTCCTTTTTTAAAGAAAGGGGCTTCCCTTCCTCCACTATCAACTCTGCTCTTAAACGCATCTCCCCTATTTCACGTACATCTGCTCTCACTCCATCCTCCTGCCACCCCACTAAGAATAGGGCTCCCCTGGTCCTCACCGACCACCCCACCAGCTTCCGGGTCCAACATATTATTCTTCGTAACTTCCGCCATCTCCAACGGGATCCCATCACTAAGCACATCTTTCCCTCCCCCCCTCTCTCTGCATTCCGCAGGGATCGCTCCCTACGCAACTCCCTTATCCATTCGTCCCCCCCATCCCTCCCCACTGATCTCCCTCCTGGCACTTATCCGTGTAAGCGGAACAAGTGCTACACATGCCCTTACCACCATTCAGGGTCCCAAACAGTCCTTCCAGGTGAGGCAACACTTCACCTGTGAGTCGACTGGGGTGATATACTGCGTCCGGTGCTCCCGATGTGGCCTTTTATATATTGGCGAGACCCGACGCAGACTGGGAGACCGCTTTGCTGAACATCTATGCTCTGTCCGCCAGAGAAAGCAGGATCTCCCAGTGGCCACACCTTTTAATTCCACATCCCATTCCCATTCTGACATGTCTATCCACGGCCTCCTCTACTGTAAAGATGAAGCTACACTCAGGTTGGAGGAACAACACCTTATATTCCGTCTGGGTAGCCTCCAACCTGATGGTATGAACATCGACTTCTCTAACTTCTGCTAAGGCCCCACCTCCCCCTTGTACCCCATCTGTTACTTATTTTTATGCACAGATTCTTTCTCTCACTCTCCTTTTTCTCCCTCTGTCCCTCTGAATATACCTCTTGCCCATCCTCTGGGTCCCCCCCCCCCCCGTCTTTCTTCCTGGACCTCCTGTCCCATGATCCTCTCATATCCCTTTTGCCTATCACCTGTCCAGCTCTTGGCTCCAACCCTCCCCCTCCTGTCTTCTCCTATCATTTTGGATCTCCCCCTCCCCCTCCAACTTTCAAATCCCTTACTCACTCTTCCTTCAGTTAGTCCTGACGAAGGGTCTCGGCCTGAAACGTCGACTGCACCTCTTCCTACAGATGCTGCCTGGCCTGCTGCATTCACCAGCAACTTTGATGTGTGTTGCATGAATTCCCTGAAATGCCTTGGCCCAAAACATTGACTGTCTATTTATTTCCATAGCTGCTGCCTGACCTGCTGAATTCCTCCAGCATTCCATGTTGTTGCTCTGTATTTCCAACATCTGCAGACTTCCTCATGTTTATGAATTCCCAGTTGCCTGCTTTTAGACCAACCGTCAGGATTGAACGGTGAGTGCAAAACAAAACTTACCAACAATACTAGAGAATTAGTTCCAGTGACTTAATCAAATTCAGCTTAATTTTACTTCTATTTCATCTGAGTTGAGGTAATGGCCTCTACATTAATCAAAACATTCCAATGTGTTGTCCTACTTAGTCCATTCAAAGAGGAAGGCAAAAAGTCTTTATTTGTTCTTGGGGGAGGTTACAGTAGATAGTTAATGAGAACTCAGTAACTGAATTGAATTAAAACATACTTCAAGTGTTCTAAGTATCGATTTGGGGTTTTAAATTATAATCATATGCTCAATAATCAGTCATACTGTTCCTGAATATTCCCAAATTATGAAATATCTCACACTACAATGAAGGAAAATGTGGTCTGGTTCAACTTTTAGTTTCAACTAAACCCTCAATTTAAATTTTTAAATGAAACTTTTACATAATCAATCAAACCCATTCGAATCCAGTAGTTTTAAGGCCAGAAATAAAAGCAGAAAGTTCTGGAAATACTCAGGCAGCTTCTGTGAGGAGAGAAACGATCAATGTTTCAGCCCATTATAAACTCTTGCATCATAATTTACTTTGCACCTTATTGTTTGCACTTGCTCTGCAACTTTCTGTAACACACTAATCTGTATTCTATTAATGGTATTTCCCTTCAATGACCTCAATGAACCTCTGCTTTGAAATAATCCAAATGGATGGCATACAAAACCAAGTTTTTCAAGGTATGTTGGTACGTATGACAGGCCAATTACTAGTTATCAGAACTGGCATAGGGTTTTATACAAGAATATTGACTGTTTCCATCCAGACAGTGAAGATGCATACATCAGAGTGCCCTTCATTGAATACAGCTCGGCATTCAATATTATCATCCGCTAAAAACAATAATCCATATGCCTGACATTGTTTTAGAGTCAGAATCTTACAAGTTATATTGTAACTGATCAATTATTACAGATAGGACAATCTATGATAACTGTCTGAATATAGTATTACAGCATAAACAATTTACTGAATAGATATAGCCTTTCCAAATACACATAACACACAGAAATCAGTAAGTGAAAAACAACAGAAATATGCCAAATTAAAAGAGGAAATTGAAAGACTATGGAACATGAACATTGCCCCAATAATAATATCTATAAATGGTATCATCCCAAAGTCACTACACAAAAACACAAAAGCATTAAACAATTATACATGTAAATCTTCAGAAAACCACAATACTAGACATCACCAGAAAAGTTCCTAGAAATTGAGAAATGAGTGTTCTTGGCTATGTCCATATCTCAGCTTTTATCAGCTCGAGCTGAGAAAAAAAATTGTTAATACACTTAATGATATTATATGACTGCAATATTAAGGAAAACATTTGAAGAACTACACACAATATATTACAGAGCATTAGCGCCAATGCAGCACAATGGCTCCAAAATAGAGACACACATGAATAGAAACCAAAACTGAGTAATGAAATGAGAACACCAGAACGGCAAAAGAGATTTTGACACAAAATTGAAACCTTAAGAGCCGATATGGCCTGCCTAATGGAGTATAGAACGGATAACCAAAGCATGAAAGTTTTGGAAAAGCTAAGAAAATAAATAATCTAATCTAATCTAAAAATACCAAGGAAATATAGGGTATAAACAAACGGAGACGGAGGCAGAGTTAAGGTGGCGCTAAACAGTGACTCCTTTGCTTGCATCTACAGAAACAACTCTATTTCTATCTTTAATATCTTTATTTTTCCCTTTCAGGGTTCCTTTGAAGACCCTGACCTGGAGTTATATGCAGACTTCGGTTCTTTGTGGGAATGGGACGCATTCTCGGGGTTTCAGGACTGGCTGTTGCTCGGTCTGAGAGTCCAGCTCGTATTTGGAAGCCTAAGATCTTGGGGCTCTGGAGATGGGCAGATCGAGGCTTGGTGTCATGGCAGGAGACCCATGTGTCATCAGGGGAGTTGCAAAATCGACTGCTATGGGCCTGAAGACCCCAGATCTTTGTGATCTTCAGACACAGAACTCGAAAAAAGTGATGTAACGGACTTTTACCATTGTAAGCCAGCGAGTTGTTGTTATGTCTCCCCTCTCACTGAGAAAATGGGGAGAGAGAGAACCTGCGGTATGTCGAATGCCGGATGAATGCAACGCCTTTGGGGTAACTGCAAGTCTGCGTCTTTGCTATTGCCTAGCTCACGCTTGAGGGCTTGCTGGCGGTGCTGATGTTTGCTTTTGTTTTGCTGGTGGGGGGAGGATGATTGTTGCTCCCTGCCACTTATGCATGGGAGCGGGGAGCTGGGGTGGACTTTGGGGTTCTCATGTTTAACTGCCGTTCATTCTTTGGTGCACTCCTCTGTTTTCGTGGATGTTTGTGAAGAAAAAGCATTTCAGGATGTATATTGTATACATTTCTCTGACATTAAATTGGACCTTTGAACCTTTGATATGATCAACCTAAAAAAAGCATTGTAGAATTTATAAATACACTAAAATAAAAGCTTGGTGCATACAAAGCCAGATATATGAAATGTGCCAGACTAAGAAAATAGATTTATCAATTCATAAACAATGGAAAAGGTTTATACAGGCCTCTGAAACTAAATTTGATGCACTGAAATGTCACCAACCCAACCATAGAACTACCATTAAACACAGAGATAATGAACGTTTGTTCTAACGTCTGGTCAACAGGACAATGCACAACTAAAAGGAAGATGGATTAGGGAGGAAAAAGAAAGAATGCACTCATACAATAGAATCCATGCAAACATCATGACTTGCATGAAGGGATATTGTGATATAAACTGTTGAAATTCGTCCTTCTACGCTCTCATGTCAGTCTCAAGTTCTATTACTTAATAGTATACACACATTATGAATAAGTTTACTTCTAATGACCATTTCATGTTCGTCTTTCTTCCCTTAAATGCCTGAGTGGTCTCAGTTATAAGTGGTGTGCTCTCCTGAGAAAAACCTGCACCAGTCACAGCCCATGGTGTTGGTGAGCTATTTTAAATGCTGGCTGTATCTTTTGCATTTTCCCAGTTCCTGCCTACCTATTCAACAGTGCACCACTAGCGGTTCACTTACTGTCTCTCACAATGCTAGCTCCAAGCATGCCCTGGCAATCAGCAGGCAGTGGCCATTTCATAGACATCTCCCTATTTCTAAAGTGGAAGGGTACAGCTTTTTATACCCACTGCCAGGTTTTGGTTTCAGCAGACTCTAAAATGGAGAACAGATACTGACCAGAGCAACACCCAAATTGGGTACAGACATGCCTGGATTTGCTTCTGATCTGGTCCACGGGTAATGTTTCATTATCCCTCCTGCCCTACATACCTGCAGAGTATTCCCCAATCCGCCACCTGGGGATGCGCCCAAGGCAGGAAGAAAACACCTCAGGTACATTCCTCTGCAACACAGTTAGGAAGTAAGAACAAGTCCAGGAGCTCTTTATGTTGTTGTTTTTCACAGGAGCCGAGCATGATCTCCTCTTTAGCACCAATATAGTTCACTTCTTAACTGTAAGATCTCAGCAAAGTGTAGGTGCAACATTGTCAAAGAGAGGATTTGGACACCTACCATGCTGAGCATATCTCTCATCCCAGCCTCCTGTCAGCCACCAGGGGTCGTCATTGATCAGGAACTCAAAGGAGCAGCCATATAAGTCATGTGACTACAAAGCAAGTCAGAGTCTGGGCATCTTATGGCAACCCTGATCTTTTCCGCCAACTATAAGAAGGATGACAAAATGCCCTCTGCTTGCCTGGATAAATTAAACTCTGTCACAAAGCTCAACACCACCCAATGCAAAGCAACCCACTTCACTTGCACACCATAACATTCATTCCCTCTACCACCATAACACGGAGTATTTCACCTACAAAATAAGCTGTGGTCGTTCACCTTTCCTACTCTGAGAGTGCTGACCAAACACAGCCTCAACCACCAAGATATATCGCAGCAGCCTATCTGCAGGTTCACTTCAAGTTGCTTTCCATCCTAACTGATGCATTGCCAAAAAATTATTAAACTGAGGTTCCATTGTACTTTCAGATCTCTTGACCTGGTCAGAACCCTGGCTCCTGCTTAGATGTATCGTTTAATGACCTGATAATCTGCTCAGGTTATACCAAGTATCATATTGTATCATCATGTCAAGTTTATTTCAATGTAGCAAAGCATTTATATAGTCATGAGGTTGCCAAAGGTACAAAATAAATGGCAGTCTTCCCTGTTTCACTCTGTTGTACCTGTACCTACTTTGACTCTTGTTGTTTTTGAAGTCTTTTGGAGTACACTTATAACTTACCACTGGATAGAAAAGCTGAAGCAAGCTGGGTCCTTTAATAGTTTCTTAGACTCTGGCTTCTTGTCAGTTTTTTTTGTTTCCTCCACTACAGCAGGGGTCCCCAACCTTTTCTGCACTGCGAACCAGTTTAATATTGACAATATTTTTGCGGACTGGCCGACCCGGGGGCGGGGGGGGGGGTGCGGGTGGTGTAGGTTTGCCAACGGACAAGAGTGGCAGTCAAATATGTTGAGTTTACCCCAAGAAAGACTACAATGACCATGGAGCCTTGCGCAGGCACCTGTGTGCGCATGCGTGTACGTGCCAATTTTTTTCTACAAATTGTTTTTGGCGATTCTGTTCGGGGGGGTGTTAATCACGAATGGAAAATGGGTGTGATAAGTGGCTAATACACTCAATTTTGTTTCTAAAAGGGTTTATCTAACGAATTTAATATTAAACACACAGTGCATATTTTCCTTGCATAATTATAGTGATAAGTCAATTATCAGGAGAGGACAGGGGAGCTTGAAGTAAGTATTGAACGAACTTCCAGTAGAAGTGGTAGAGGCAGGTTCGATATTATCATTTAAAGAAAAACTGGATAGGTATATGGACAGAAAAGGAATGGAGGGTCATGGGCTGAGTGCAGGTTGGTGGGACTAGGTGAGAGTAAGAGTTCGGCACGGAAAAGAAGGGCCGAGATTGCCTGTTTCCGTGCTGTAATTGTTAGATGGTTATATAAGTCACTTATAAGTCAATAGCACCATCACATTTTAAGTAACGTTTGGATATTAAACACAGCACATATTTTCCCCCTATGAACATATAAAATCATTGCAACACACCAATATCGCTGAATCAGTGGGAGCCCTGGGCTTGTTTTCCTGCAACAAGACGGTCCTATCGAGGGGTGATGGGAGACAGCGATACTCGAAGGGAGTTCCTTATGTCCAGTCTATTCCGCAATTTAGTTTTCGTTGCATTCATTGCAGAGATATGTTGGAAATGGAAGCAATGTTTTCAGTGCTTTCGTGGCTATCTCAGGATATTTAGCCTTGACTTTGATCCAGAATGCCAGCAGTGATGTTATGTCAAACATATTTTTTAGCCCGCCATCACTTGCAAGCTCAAGGAATTGATCTCCTTCCCGCGCTGACATGGATGATGCGCGGATAATGACCTCACGTGCGTTCAAGCTCAACAGTGGCCGTGACAGGGAATGAGGAAAGGTGCAGCTGATTCATATCGCCAAATCATATCGTTTCCTCATGGCCCGGTAGCACATGCTTTGCGGCCCGGTACCGGTCCGCGGCCCGGTGTTTGGGGACCGCTGCACTACAGTCTTTGCAAAGTTGTCTCCCAACACCTGTGCTTTCAGCTTTGCAATTTCCTCAGGGGAATCCTTGCCTCTCAGCCTCTGTCTGCTTTTTTAAAGATGCTCCTTAAAATCTCCCCTTCAGGGTAAATTTAGAACCATCTGTCCTAAAGTTCCTTCTTTTGGCTGAGTATCAATTTTTGTCTGATAACCTCTTCTGTGAAGAATGTTGGGATGTTAAAGATACAATAGAAATGCAAGTTGTTGTTAGCCTGCAGAGAATGAGATGGACTAACAACAATGGCTATATATTCATGTGGTAAAATAGCCAGTGAGCAAAGTTTGATCCCAGAATCTTCCTGGACTCCAGTATTAATGACTGAGCTGCAGTGGCTAATTTTGTAGAGACATAGATGATAAGACAACCTTAATACTTTGAATTCTCTGAGAATATTATCTGTGGAATGTGATTTGTCATTGTTGATTGATAATCCAGAGTTTCATTAGTTTATGAGGGAAATGGGCTGATATTTTGTGGAACTTTGCCATGGAAATTTTGCTGTTCTTAAATCCAGATTAGAGCAGATTGCTTAACAGCTGTCAAACCAATGACTTGACTAAGGAAAAATGTTGTTCTCATCAATGGATGACACCAGGGAAAAATAGTCAATGATTTAGAACATCAAATGAAATCACAAAAGACTATTGATAAGGACTAAAATATGTGACAAATGGAATTATTAGTGTGCGTGTGCAGAGAAACATTTTGGGTAATTAAAGCAAGAACAGTAATGTAGGTTTGGGGCTGTGTGGGAGCACAGTGGAGCAAGTGAACAATATATTAAAGATACGACCTCAGCTTGATAAGAAAATACTAAGCCTGGATATTGAGAAGAAGAGTTTTGAATTTGTCACTTGTATTTATTTTAGTGCATGTGATCCAACAAACATATCAAGGTTAGAATTGTAGTCAGGGTGACAGTAAATATGAGTTCTGAAAGGGGTGAAGGGGAACCCACAGGGTTTATAAATTTAACTTAAGACCATGGCTGAACTGGTTCCCATTGCTGGCCTTCGCTGCATTTTACCTGGTCTGCTTCTGCCCTAGGAATACTTTGTAGGGCAATCGTGAGAGAGCTTAACTCTATGATTAGCCTGCCTTGTAGATTCATTGAGAGTGCTTGATAGGATTATACATAGGGAGCTTTAATCCATAACTTATTTTTGGTTTAAATTTTCATGGAGTGTTTGATGCAAGTGAGGGATTACTTTGTAACAATCCCATGCAATACCTGTGTGTTAGGAGAGTTTGATTGGAGTGGAAACTTTATTTCTCTTCCACTTTATCCTGTAGAGACGATGTGTCGTAATGATGGAGGCAGCAGGAGATCAAAGGCAGGTAGCAGGAGAAGGAGGTGTGGGGTAGGAGATCGCTTGAATAATCCTACAGGGACATTCAAGTAGAATTAGCAGGTCTAATTTAGAGTAACCTGGGAGCTCTCAGTAGCTGCCCAGCTTCTGCAATATGTAGCACTCCTCCCAGGTCAGTAGCACCAAATATCCAACACATCAAAAATTCCATTACATTAAAGCACATGGAGCCAAATTTTGGAAGCAAAGTAGAACATCCAGCTGCAGATCATGTCCAGCCCTATCAACCTGGAATGGTCTTCTTGGCCAGATTTCTGTTCAAAGAAATTACAATAGATGGTTTGGCAAGAAGGTTGAAGACCTTCAGAAAATTTGTCACAAGACAAGGAACTTGGAATTACAAACAAACTCAAACAAGAAAAAATACGCAGATGCTGGAAACCCAAGCAACTCACACAAAATGCTGACAGAACTCAGCAGGCCAGGCAGCATCTATGGAAAAGATGTTGATGTTTCAGACCAAGATTCTTCATCAGGACTGGGAAAAAAAAAAGATGAGGAGTCAGAGTAAGAAAGTGGGGTGGGAGGGAAGAATGACATGGTGAGAGATGAAACTGGGAAGTGGGGTGGGTGAAGCAAAGAGCTAGGAAGTTGATTGGTGAAAGGGATACAGGGCTGGAACCTGAGAGGAGAAGACAGAAGGCCAAGGAAGAAAGAAAAGGGGCAGAAGCACCAGGGGGAGAAGGTGATAGGCTGGTAAGGAGATAAGGTGAGAGGGAAATGGGAATGGGGAATGCTGAAGAGGGGGCATTACTGGAAGCACTTGTTCCACATTCAAGGATGAGTGCCAAGAGGTAGATCAGTGAAGAGGGATGAATGGACAAGGGAGTTGCGTAAGGAACGATCCCTGCAGAAAGCAGAAAATGGGGGTGGAGGGAAAGATGTGCTTGGTGCTTGGATCCCGTTGGAGATGGCAGAAATTAAGGAGAATTACATGCTGGACACAGACGTTGGTGGTGTGGTAGGTGAGGATAAGAGGAACTCTATCCCTGGTGGGATGGCAGAAGGATGGGGTGAGGGCAGACATGCGCAAAATGGAAAAGATGTGGTTGAAGGCATTGCTGATGTTGGAGAAAAGGAAGCCCCTTTCTTTGAAGAAGGAGGACATCTCCTTAGTTTTGGAATGAAAAGCCTCATACGGAGAGTAGATGCTTTCTTACTCTGACTCCTCATCTTTTATTCCAGTCCTGATGAAAGGTCCCAGCCCAAAATGTCGACTATACTCTTTTCCATAGATGCTGCCTGGCCCATTGAGTTATCCAGCATTTTGTGTGTTCTGATTACAAACAATCTGCTGGATTGTTCTACATTAGTATAGTGAAAGAAACTGTCAACATTTCAGGTAGAAATTGAGACAAACTCACAGACCAAGGGCTCCGGCCATTGCATTTCAACATTAGGGCTTCCTTTCGAACTTCAGGCTTTGATCTTTGGTATTGACTCCAGGACTTAATGACAGTGAAGATAAAATAGGACCCTGGCTGATGACACTGAACTCCAGGCCTCATACCCTGTACTTGCTGACTCCCCAACTCTCATGCCTCCTGCCCACATGGAACCCTAATCCTGGAACCCGCAATGACTTGCTTACTTAACGGGCTACCAGCCCTCGACCTTGCTGGGCTGTCAGCCATAACCAAGGATGTCCTTCATTTCACATCCATGTCACTAGCCTTTGAATGTGGAGCAGGGGCCTAGATTCCTGACCTCTAACTCCCCAACATCTCTGTCTCTAAACCTTCACCTGAACCCTAACTCCCCTCTGTCCCCAAAACCATCCCTACACACCTAAGGTACAATTACCTGAGCCACAACTTTGAAGAAACATAGAAAACCTACAGCACAATACAGGCCCTTTGGCCCACAATATTGTGCCGAACATGTCCCTACCTTAGAAATTACTAGGCTTACCCATAGCCCTCTACTTTTCTAAGCTCCGTGTACCTATCCAAAAGTGTTTTAAAAGACCCTATAGTATTCACCTCCACCACTGTTGCCGGCAGCCCATTCCACCCACTCACCACTCTCTGTGTAAAAAAAACTTACCCCTGACATCTCCTCTGTACCTACTCCCTAGCACCTTAAACATATGTCCTCTTGTGGCAACCTTGTCAACCCTGGGAAAAAGCCTCTGACTATCCACATGATCAATGCCTCTCATCATCTTATAGAAGAAGTCCACAGCATGGTGCCATCTTGACTGGAGTGGATGGAAAATCATTCCCTGCTGCACAGCTACCATTGCCTTACAGCTCCTGCAGCTTGGGTTCAATCCTGCCCTCGGGGACTGTCTTTGCACATTCTTTCTATGAAGCTGTGGTTTCCTCTGGGTGCTCTAGTTTCTTCCTACATTCCAAAGACGTGGGTTTGCCACTGTAACTTGCTGCTAGTGTGTAAGTGAGTGGTAGAATCTGGAGGTGAACATTGTAGGGGAAGTGTAAATGGGTGTTTGGCTGCTTCAGGCAATGGTCTGAAGGGCCTGTTTTCATGTTGTACTGTATATCTCCCTAAGACTCCATTCAGAAACCAATCAATCTCTGTTTTGAATGCTCACTGACTGGTAGTTGAGGGAAATCACAAAATAGGTCAGCCTGAGTGGATCAATTTACCCTCAGCTCAGTTCTAAACACCCTGCACTTTATTCTGAACACAAATATAAGAGAATCTGAAGATGCTGGAAATCCAGACAACACACAAAATGCTGGAGGAACTCAGCAGGTCAGACAGTATCTATGGAAATGAATAAACTGTTGATTTTTCAGGCTGAGATCCTTCTTCCGGACTGGAAAGGGAGTAGGAAGATGCCAGAATAAAAAGGTGGGGGAGGGGAAGGAGGTTAGCTGGAAGGTGGTAGGTGAAGCCAGGTGGGAAAGGTCAAAGGGTTGGACAAGAAGAAATCTGATAGGAGAGCAGAATAGACCATGAGAGAAAGGGTAGAAGAAGGGGTGCCATGAGGAGGTGATAGGCAGGTGAGGAGAAGAGGTAAGAGGCCAGAGGGAAGGGGAGGAAGAAAGTTACCAAAAGGAGAAATTGCTATTCATGCCTTCGGGTCAGAGTCTACGTAGACAGAATATAAGATGTGCTCCGTCATCCTGAGTGTGGGCCTCATCGTAGCAAAAGAGGAGGCCATGGGCTGACATATCTGAATAGGAATGAGGATAGGAGTTAAAATGGATGGCCAATGAGAAATTACGCTTTATTCTTCCACTTTATTCTGAAACCGTGACCCGTAGTTCTACACTTCTCAACCAGAGAAAACTTAGTCTGTACGATCACTCTGAAAAACTTCACAACTTTGTACTTTACAATGACATTATTAACAGGTCTGCTTTTAATCGCTGTGCAAGATAATTGTTTGCACAACTATAACTGCTTGAATAGATTTAAGCATGTGGAATTATGTTGTGGTCTTCCAGTTCAACATGTAATTATCGTGGAATGAATGATCATTAAATTTAATGCAGAGTCTTGCTTCAGGACAACAGTTGTTGGTTGCCTTGATATTCAAATCTGTCCAAATAGAGCACAGGGATCTGGTCCCAGAAGCGACACATCTCTTCGACGAGGAGAGATGGAAATGTTGAGTCAACATGAGTTTTGCATCCAATACTGTTCCTATTGGGAATATAGAGTTCTAGTGGTAAAGTATAGTGGATCAATTGGAATCATAAATTATATATGAGTACTGAAGTAAACAATTCAAGGAATAAGACAACTTTGGTTAAAGCTGAAATTGTCCAAAGCTTTATAATCTTTTTTCTGCCAAGGAGTAAACTGGTAGACAAACAGGAATACGATACCATTAATCTAAACAGCTCTTTGAATTGCTGTTTACAGCAGGTTCTGTCTGTCTGGAACAAACTCAGTCTTGCCATCCGTTCTCTATCTCTGTCCTGGAGTTCTGTCACTTCCAGCTGACAACCCTCTGCTCTGGGCACCCTTCAATCTCCAGAGATAACTGGAAGAGATTTTCCCAATGAGTGGACAGGAACTTGCTTGGTACCACCAGGTGTGTATGGTGTGTACTCACATTTGACACCTGGTACTACTGGGCAACATCTAGAGCTGAAATTCCACCAGGGTTCATTGTCCCTGCAGGTTCCCAGAAGAGCTGATGGATTTGATCCATTTCAGTCAGGTGAAGCATTTGGACCCAAAAAAAAAAAGTTCATTTCCCTGCACAGATGTTTCCTACCTGTTGAGCTCCTCCAATAGTTTGTTTTTCCATGTTAGATTAACCCATCACATGCCAGAACGTACAGCGTAATGGATGCAGGTTTCTGGAGGGAAACAATTGCTCCCTCAGTGCTCTTTGGAACATGGGGTAGGGGTAGATGGGCACACAGTTCAATAATTCAATCGTTCCATTTGATATCAGAGGAATATATACAATATACAACTTGAGATTCTTGTTTTCCACAGAGAACCGCAGAAACAGAAGAGTACCCCAAAGAATGAGTGACAGTAAAAAAGTTAGAACCCCGAAGCATTCCCCCTCCCATACACAGGTAGCAGTAAAGCATCAACCCTCCTACTCCCCAAATTACTTCAGCAAAAAGCATCACCAAACAAGCAACAGCAAAGCCCCCAAGAGAGAACATGATCTGCAGTACAAAAAAACTAATCATTCACCCAACAATTCGACATACCACAGGCTCTCTCTCTCTAAAAAGGGGCAGAGGTGTTGCACAGTGAGAGGGGGATTCCAACAAAAACAAAACAAGTTGCTGATTATAGTGTCAAAGACTGCCACATCACTTTTTTGCGAGTTCTCAGACTCAAGAATCAGCAGAAAACTCTCCCCCACCATCGAGAGAGAGAGAGAGAGAGAGAAAGAGCAATCCGAGTCCATAGACCTCCGACAGCTGATCAGTTGTTCCTGATATTCCGTTTCCTCCAGTGACGCTTCACTTGGCAGCACTAGCATAGAAGTGGCTTGTCCACAGGGCCATAAACCCTCAAAAACCCAAAGGTGGGCTCAGCTTCTAGGTTGTGCCCTTGGGATATCAAGAAATGGCTGGTTGGTGAGTCCTCAGAGTGGGAACTATAGCCATAAAAGAACTACAGTTTGAGTGCAGCTGCAGGTCGAGGGCACTGACAAAACCCCATCCATCTACAGTACCTATAAAAAGTATTCCACCCCTCACCCCCTGGAAGTTTTCATGTTTTATTGTTTTACAACATTGAAACACGGTGGATTTAATTTGGCTTTTGTGACACTGAAGAACAGAAAGACTCATGTCAAAGTGAAAACAGATCTCTACAAAGTGATCTAAATTAATTATAAATATAAAACACAAAATGATTACATAAGTATTCACCCCCTTCAATTCAGTATTGAGTAGATGCACCATTGGCATCAATTACAGCCCTGAGTCTGTGTGGAGTCTGCTCTGCACATCTGGACACTGCAATTTTTCCCCATCCTTCTTTACAAAATTGCTCAAGCTTTGTCAGATTTCATTGGCATTGTGAGTGAACAGCCCTTTTCAAGTCCAGCCACAAATTCTCAATTGGATTGAGGTCTGGACTCTGACTTGGCCACTCCAGGACATTAACTTTGTTGTTTTTAAACCATTCCTGTGTCGCTTTGGTTTTAGACTTGGGCTCATTGTCTTGCTAGAAAACAATTCTTCTCCCAAATTGCCATTCTCTTGCAGAATGTATCCTTCAGGATTTCCCTGTATTTTGCAGCATTCATTTTACCCTCTACCTTCACAAGCCTTCCAGGGCCTTAAATGAGTGTAGTTACCCCATTTTGTTCAAGAGCCTGATGGTTGAGGGATAGAAACTGTTCTTGAACCTGGTGGTGCAAGTCTTGAGGCACCTGTACCTTCTACCTGATGGCAGCAGTGAGAAAAGAGCATGGCCTGGGTGGTGAAGATCTTTGATGGATGCTGCTTTGCTACAGCAATATTTCATGTAGGTGTGCTGCATGGTTGGCAGGGTTTTACCCGTGATGTACTGGGCCAAATCCACTACTTTTTGGAGGATTTTCTACTCAAAGGCATTGTTGTTCCCATACAAGGCTGTAATGCAGCCAGTCTGCAAACTAAGTACTGAGAGCGTATCTCTTTACTAAAGAGCATTGAGGCTCTGCACCATTGTGACATTCAATAGTGGGGCTCCCTAGCAGCAGGCTGTGGACTCATTTGGTCTGTTCCTCCTTAGCCTGACTGAGCCCAGTAATGGGCCAGAGGCTGGAGTGAAAATAATCAGCAGGACTCATCAGAAACCATTCATCCTGCATTAGCTCCCTCCAGAACATGCCCATCGTAACTGGGCTGCATTCCTTAGTGGGTGCTTGCATATGCTTGTGTTTAGTGGTCAAGCTCCTGTTATTGTGGGCTCATTCACTGATGAAAGAATGGGCTTTACAATCTATCTCCACAAGTCAACTCTCCTCTCCTCGACTGAAGGTTCTCAGCCTTGCACTCGGAAAGAAGAAACACTATGGGTATCTTGGGAGCCATCTTTCAGCAAATGATGAAATCCACTTTCACATTTTTACCTCATTGCAGCCTGTGTCTATCAGACAGAAAATGTGTTTGAAGATCAAGACCTTAAACCTACCAGAAGCCTTATGGTCACTAGGCAGTAGTGACCCCTAACCTCCCATGTGCTTCAGAGGCAGGTACATCAAAGCACTAGAGAGATATCACCAGATTGTCCTTGAAAATCTTCCAAATTCTCTGGTAGGATAAGTAAATCAATGTCAGTGTCATTTCCATGACCAAAATCCCTACCACGGCAGTTCTAATTCCACTCAGCCAACTCTGTCTGGGTTACCGATGCTAGACTCTGAACAGACATTTTATTCTTTGCTGTACTAGAAGAGACTGCCAGCTGGATAGAGAAAATGATTCGCAAATATTCTGAAAGCCTTTTTAAAAACGCAACAATCCCATTGTCTTCTAGGAATCTCTGACCTCCTAGAAGGAGCACAGTGAAGTCCAGCAGAAATACTGGAAAGAGTGGACCACCTCAAAAATAAACCCACACTTTGTCTTTTAAGTACTCCTGCCATATCAGTGGAAGAGTCTGTGCTTTACATACTGGCCTCATTACCTACCCCAGAAATCACAAAATCAAAAAGAAACCAAGCCAAAAAAATCCGATGGAAATATACAAGAAAAAAGGGATATTAGAAAACATACGCTATTGCACTGAGATTTTTGGTCTGTAGGTTAAGAGGAGGTAAATATACTGTTTGCATTTTATGCATGGACTCAGCACCCACATCTCTTGAAGCTGATTGTCTACTAAGACCTCATAACAAGTTGCTAGATGCTTTGTGAGTTTGAGGGGTTGGACCTGATTAGCCTCCTGCACTCCTGCATGCTGCCTGGTGGGTGGAGTGGGCAGGGATAACAAGCATTGAGTCTGGGTGGCAGGACTGAGTATAATTTAGTTTGTTTGAGGCACCATAATCTGCAGGCCCTTTACAAATTTTCTTCAGTCACTTAGTATGAACATTGGAATGGATCTGAATATCGGCTCTTGAAATGTTTTTTAAATATGTGTAGACTGGATGGTGTGACATGTACTAACCTAAGTGAGGAGGCAAAGAAAGCACCAGGAGCCATGGTGTTGAGACAGACAGCAGCCTAGCAGTCTCCTAGTGCACTTTATTTTCATTGGCAACCATCCACAGCAACTGAGAAACAAACATGCTGCGGCATCCATGATCATATCATAAATTACTGCTTATTACTGAACAACAGAATCTCACCAACACATTGACTGAAAACTGTAGGCGTGAGGCTGAAATGTCAACTGCTTGTTTCAACTTTGTGATGCAAGTCAACGCTTGAAATGCTGACAGACCCTTTCAGCAGGAAATAAAGGATGCTTGCATTTTTAGTGTGTCAAAGACTCTGCAAGTGCTCCTGCTGGCTGCATTACAAACAGGAGGATTCAAGATTAAAATTAAACAGCCCAGCTTCACTGAATAAAGAGTCTAATGTTTGTCTTACACAGATATTGATTTTGGTATCCAATTCAGAACATAGAATAGTACAGCTCAGGAACAGACCATTTGGCCTATAATGTGCTGAACCAGCTACAAAGCATATCAAAAACCTTCAAACACTAATCCATCCTACCAACACCACATCCATTTCTCTCCACCCTCCTTACATCCATGTGCCTATCTAAACATCTCTTAAAAGCATCAAATTTATTTGCCTCTACTACCATACCAAGCAGTGCATTCTAGGCATCCACCATTCTCTGAGTAAAAAGCTTACCCCTCACATTCCCCTCTCACCTTCAATGCTTGCTCTCTGGTATTACACATTTCAACCCCAGGAAACACATACTCTCTGTCCACTTTACCTATGCCTCTCAGAATCTTGTAAAACTCCATCAGATCTCCCTCAGCTTCCAGTGCTCCAAAGAAAACAAACCGAGTTTACCCAGCCTTCCATGAGAGCAAATGCCTTCCAAACCAGGCAGCACCCTAGTAAACCTCTTCTCCAAAGAATCAACATCCTTCCCATTGTGGGGTGACAAGATCTGTATACAATATTCTACATGTGGCCTAACCAAACTTCGATAAAGTTGCAACATATCCTCCTGATTTTTGGACTCAATGCCTCGACTAATAAAAGCAAGCATTCCATAAGCCTCTTAACCACTTTATCGACCCGTGTCACCACTTTCAAGGAGCTGTGAACTTGGATCCCAAGATGTCTGTGCTCAGCAACACTGTTAAAGGCCTTGCCCTTAACAGTGTACTGTCTACTTGCATTTGCCCCACCAACGTGCAACACTTCACATTTATCTGGGTTAAACTCCATCTGCTATTTCTCTGCCCATATCTGCAACTAATCTATATTGTAGTATATTCTTTGCCAGTCTTTTACGCTATCCACAACTCCACCAACCTTGGTATCATTTGCAAATTTACGACCCCACCCATCTACACTGGTGTGAGAAAGTTTGTGAACCCTGTAGAATTCTCTCTATTTCTGCATGAATGTGACGAGATCTTTACATAAGTCCCAAAACTAGATAAAAAGAACCCAATTAAATAAATAATACCAAATATTTTTATTCTTGTTCGATTACTTATGGAGAAAAATGATCCAATATTACATGTATTTGTTGGAAAAAGTATATGAACCTTTGGGGTGATGCCTTCTACAAAAGCTGTTTGGATTCATGTGTTCCAATCAATAAAATGAGATTAGAGGTGCGAGCTGTAGCGGTGCCCTGCCTTATAAAAAAGACACACAATGTCAGGTTACTGACAGAGACTGGTCTTCACAAGAAAGATTTGTTTATGTGTACTGTGCCTCGATCAAATCAACTTTCAGAGGACCTTTGAAGAATTGTCGAGATGCATGAAGCTGGAAAAGGATACAAAAGCATTTCTAAAGACCTAAGTGTTCATCAGTCCACAGTAAGGGAAATTGAATACAAATGGAGGAAATTCAGTACCGTTGCTAGGAGTGGGCATCCTGCAAAGATCACACCAAGAACAGAATGTGCAATGCTGATGAGGATAAAAAAGAACCCAAGGGTAACAGCAAAAGACCTGCAGAGATCTCTAGAACCTGCTAAAATCTCTGTTCATATGTCCATTATAAAAAAATCACTGAACAAGAATGGTGTTCATGAAAGAACACCACGGAGGAAACCACTGCTCTCCATAAAAAAACATTGCTGCACATCTCAAGTCTGCAAAAGACCACTTGGATGTTCTACAATGCTTCCTATTGAAATGCACACAGCTATGTTTGGAGTTAAAAGGGCACTGCACACCAACACAAAAACCACATCCCAATTGTGAAGCATGGTTTGGGGCTGCTTTGCTCCCTCAGGGCCTGGACAGTTTGCAATCATCGAGGGAACAACAAATTCAAAATTGTATCAAGACATTTTACAGGAGGATGTCAGGGTAGCAGCTCATTACCATAAGACCATAAGACCATAAGACAAAGGAGCAGAAGTCGGCTATTCGGTCCATCGAGTCTGCTCCGCCATTTTATCATGAGCTGATCCATTCTCCCATTTAGTCCCACTCCCCCGCCTTCTCACCATAACCTTTGATGCCCTGGCTACTCAGATACCTATCAATCTCTGCCTTAAATACACCCAGTGACTTGGCCTCCACTGCTGCCCATGGCAACAAATTCCATAGATTCACCACTCTCTGACTAAAAAAATTTCTTCACATTTCTTTTCTGAATGGACGCCCTTCAATCCTTAAGTCATGCCCTCTCGTACTAGACTCCTCCACCATGGGAAACGACTTTGCCACATCCACTCTGTCCATGCCTTTCAACATTCGAAATGTTTCTATGAGGTCTCCCCTCATTCTTCTAAAACTCCAAGGAATACAGTCCAAGAGCGGATAAACGTTCCTCATATGTTAACCCTCTCATTACTGGAATCATTCTAGTGAATCTTCTCTGCACCCTATCCAACGTCAGCACATCCTTTCTTAAATAAGGAGACCAAAACTGCCCACAGTACTCCAAGTGAGGTCTCATCAGTGCCTTACAGAGCATCAACATCACATCCCTGCTCCTATACTCTATTCCTCTAGAACTGAATGCCAACATTGCATTCGCCTTCTTCACTACTGACTCAACCTGGAGGTTAACTTTAAGGGTATCCTGTACGAGGACTCTCAAGTCCCGTTGCATCTCAGAACTTTGAATTCTTTCTCCATTTAAATAATAGTCTGCCAAAGTGCATAACCATACACTTTCCAACATTACCTGAAGCTTAATAAAAGTTGGATAGTGCAACAAGACAATAATCCAAAAGGAAGGAGTAAACCAACAACAAAATGGTTTAAAAAGAAGAAAATTCATGTTTTGGAATTGCTGAGTCGAAGTCCTGATGTTAATCCTATAGAAATGTTGTGGAAGGACCTAAAGTATGCAGTTCATACAAAGAAGCCCACCAACATCTGAGTTGAAGCAGTTTTGTAAGGAGGAATGGCCTCAAATTCCTCCAAGTCGATGTGTCGGATTGATCAACAGTTACCGGAAACATCTGGTTGAAGTTATTGCTATACAAGGGGGTCACAGCAGTTACTGAAAGCAAAGGTTCACATACTTTTTCTAACAAATACATATAATATTAGATAATTTTTCTCAATAAATAAATGAACAATTATAATGTTTTATGTTAATTATTTAATAGAGTTCTCTTTATCTAGTTTTAGGACTTAACGTAAAGATCTGATCACACTTTAGTTCATATTTATGCAGAAATCGAGAAAATTCTATAGGGTTCACAAATATTCTAGCACCACTGTACATTTTCATCCAGGTCATTTTATACATCACAAACAGCAGAGGTCCCAGCACAGATCCCTGCAGAACTCCACTAATTACAGACCTCCAGCTCGAATAAGACTCTTCAACAACTACTCTCGCTCTTCTATGGGCAAGCCTGTTCTGAATCCAACAGCCAGTTCGCCTCGGATCCTATATGTCTTAATCTTCCGGATTAGCCTCCCATGCTTTACTAAAATCCATGCAGACAACATCCACTGCCTTACCCACATCAATCTCTCTTGTCACCTTGTCAAAAAGCTCAATCAAGTTGGTAAGGCATGACCTGCCATACACAAAGCCTGCTAGTTAGGCCATGGGTTTCCCATTGCTCACGTACGCTATCCCTCAGAATTTTTCTAGCAATTTCTCTACAACTGTTGTGAGACTCTGTAGTCTATAGCTCCCAGGATTTTACCTGGTTCCCTTTGTAAATAGAGGTACAACATTAGCCACTCATCAATCCTCTGGGACCCCTCCTGTGGCTAGAGAGGACACAAAGATACTAGTCAAGGCCCCAACAAACTTGACTCTTGCCTCCTTCAATAACCTGGCATAAATCCCATCAGCCCTGGGGACTCATCCGCTTTAATACTCATTAGGAGGCCCAACACTTCCTCCCCTTGACCTCAAACACCCTAACGTATTTATACACTCAACACTGAACTCCTAGTCCTCCTGGTCCTTTTCCTTGGTAAAGACTGATGCCAAGTACTCATTAAATACCTCATTCATGATCTCTGCATCCAAAACACTGTTCCTGTCCCCCCATTATCCTTGAGTGGTCCCACCCTCTCCCTGGTTATCCTCTTGCTCTTGGTGTATGTGTAGAATGCCTTGGGTTTCGCCTTAATCCTACTTGACAAGGACTTTTCATGGCCCCTCCTGGCTTCCTAATTCCCTTCTTTAGTTCTTTTTCAGGCTCTTTAAACTCCTCATGTGCTTTGTTTGATCTTAACTTCCAAAGTTTCACATAGTTTTCCTTTCTCTTTTTGACCAAATTCATCACCTCTCTGGTCATCCAAGGTTCTCTTATCTTTCCATCCCCATCCTTCCTTTAACAGGAACATACCTATCCTGTACTCTGCAATTGATCTTTAAACACCTTCCACATATCTGATGTGGACCTGCCCAAAAATGGTGATCCCAATTAACTCTTTGAATTTACACCCGAATCGTGTTACAAGTAATATGGTGGATTTGTACCAATATAGTACATACACTGAATGAATTACACAAATCTGTGTTTTTGCACACTAGTGAATGAGAAGTGCATTAATTACAGTATACTGATTATGTTACCTAACTAATGTAGAATGTCACTTAGTGAATGGACACCCCTATATACAAGCAAACTCATGTTATTAATAAATTCAGAAGTCTGACTTACATACATAAGTTCATTCCTACAAACATCAGAAGTAGTTCCTTCTTTCTCTCCACTTCTAGCAATTGATATTTTTTATCTGTTGTATGCACCATTTATGCCATTCATTTGAATATCGCTACCATATTGAGTGATTGAGTGATTGAGTGATACGGAGGTGTGTGATAATTAAACCCACTTGTTACTTGGTACGGCCTTTACCTAGAAACTTCACTATTGATCCATGTACATGAGTTCATGCATTGCTTGCCATCAATATTCTGGGAGAACAGAAACTTGGTTGTATCAGCCACATAAATACTGTTGCTCTGGCTTCCCGAGAGTGTGACTCACCTGACGTTCCAAAGCCTTTCCACCATCCACAGGGCACTCATTCAGTGTGTGATGGAGCCTGGATGAAAACAGAGTTAACCACACACTAAAGGCCTGACATTGTCTAAGTCAAAGCAACCCCTCCAAAATTATTTATCCATTTCCTCCCCCGCTAGGCACAATTTCTGTGCCATCTAAAAATACAATGCATTTGCTCACCAAGACACTCCTGTAACACCTTCCAAACTCATCATCTCAGCCAACAAGGACAAGGAGCACCAACACATGGAACACTACCACCTGTGGATTCTCCTGTAACTCACACACCATCCTGTCTTGGAAACGTTTAGCCAGTCCTACCACAATGCTGGTCCTTCATCACTACAACAGCATTGTGGAGAGCATTGACCGGAAGGAGTGCAGTGGTGCAAGACTCACTTTACAGAGGCAATTAGAAATGGGAAATAACAGCTTGCCTTGCCAGTGTCACCCACATGCCACTAACTACATGAATACAATAAAATACAATAGAAGAGGACTAGAATATAAGAAGAAGCATGTAATGCTGAGGCTTTCTAAGGCATTGGTCAGACTGTACTTGGAGTATTATGAGCAGTTTAGGGCCCTTTATCTAAGAAAAGAATTGGTGGTATTGGAGAGGGTCCAGAGGAGGTTCACAAGAGTCATTCTGGGAATGAAAGAGTTAATGCAGTATGAGCAGCATTTGATGGCTCTGGGCCTGTACTCGCTGGAGCTTAGAGGAATGAGGTGTGATCTCATTGAATATTAAAAAGTCTAGACAGAATGGATATAGACAGGATGTTTCCTATAGTGTGTGAGTCTAACACTAAAAGGCACAGTGTTAGAATAGAGGGACACCCATTTAGAACAGAGATGAGGACAAATTTCTTTAGCCAGAGGGTGGTAAATCTGTGGAATTCCTTGCCATACACGGCAATGGAAGCTAAATCATTGAATATAGTCAAAGCGGAAGTTGATAGATTCTTGATTAGTCAGGGCTTCAAAGGGTATACTTGAACCTTTAAATATTTTATACAAACACATGCATATAAAGGTCCATATTCTAATGGAGCTTAGAAAAACAGAGGGCTATGGGTAACCCGAGGTAATCTCTAAAGTAAGTACATGTTCAGCACAGCATTGTGTGCCGAAGGGCCTATATTGTGCTGTAGGTTTTCTATGTTGCTATGTTACAGGGAGAAGGCAAGAGAATGCAGTTGAGAAGGGAGAATAAATCAACCATGATGAAATGACAGAGCAGACTCAAAGGGCTGAATGGCTTAATTGTGCTTCCATATCTTATGGTCATCCAATGATAGGCAAATTCCTCAAGTGAATAAAGAACAATTAACTTTATTCCTGGCGCATCTAATGTCGAATATACAGTATAACCTAAATGATTTACAATCCACTGAATTCATGCCCTGAACAAATTACGTGTTATCTATAATCTTTTATGGTAGCTCATGCCTAATTCCCTGAGCAAAGCTGACTCCTCAACCCAGATACTTAATTCTACCTTTTTTTTTTACCATAACTGTCTTTTCACTTTCGTGACTTTTCTTCTTGAAGACTATTCTCATTTATTCCACTATTTCAACACTCGTTTCCCACCCAAACAATAGTAGCCCTGTACTTCCTTGTAATATCACCCACTTCTCAGGCCACACACTACACAAATGGAGAAAGATTAACTTAATACCTGATAAAGGGTATCCAAGATGGCGCTGAGCTTTGATGTCCATTGAGTTGTTGATCAGATTGAGGGTTTTTTTTGGCTTATTGGGTTTATGAAGATGGTTTTGGTGATAAAGAGTTGAGTTAGGAATCAATTAAGGGCTTAGGGACACGGAATAGAGAAGTTAGAGGGAAGACCAGAGTCGACATTGAAGGGTAATGATGTGGACATAGGATATCTGTGGTTGGATTGTGGATGTTGGACTGGTAAAAACGGGACAATGGCCCCTTCACATCAGGTTGGTGGGTTGCAATATGTGCAGGAGAAACAAGTAGCAATGACCCCATATCTTTGTGAATCAGCTAGACTGGACATTAAGGCCTAATGTTTGAGGTCTTGCAATCAACAAGTCTGCAGTTTGAGGCCCAGTGTTCAGTGATAGGCATATCCTGGAATCAATGCCAAGGATCAAGGCCTGAGGGTCGAATTGGAAGTCCAGAGTTTCAGGTCCATTGGCCGGAGCCCAGTCTGTGAATTTCTGCGAGTCCACTGGGGAAGTCAAAGCCCAATTTCTGCAAGTCCAAGTCCGCTGTAGGCTGAAAACCTGCTCTGGGATTAAAGGACTGTGTATATGCATGGGTGGGAGGGAGGAACAGGGTTTGTTTTGCTGTTTTTGTTTTGTTGTTTATTGTGTTCTGTGTTCTTGTGCTGAACATTGTGGGATTGCTAAACTGGCACTGAAATATGCGATGACACTTTTGGGCTGCCCTAGCAAACCTTCAAGCATGTTGATTGTTAACATAAACAATACATTTCACTGTTTGTTTCGACATACACATGATAAATAAACTTGAATCTTAAGGTCTTCAACCTGAGCCATTATCTCTGTTTCTCTTCCCACAGATGCTACCTCACCTGCTGAGTATTTATGACATTTTCTGCTTTATAATTTCAGCATCTGCAGTGTTTATGATTTCCACAACTGGTTTGACTGTACACAGATCTGTTTAGAGTTTTATTTCCGTCCCTTCCTTCAAGTATTTGTGCATTGAGCCCTCTATTTCCCTTTGTTGTACTATCTTCTTTCAGCTTTCATTTTGATTTGTCCAATTATTTGAAGCTTAGATCTCAATTTCTCTTCACATTGTGAGTTACTAACTTTAATAAGTGTTGAGCCTCACATCCAGCCATCTAACCTCCCACATATTGAGTTTCACATCCTGCCAGTAATGTTAACTCACAAGATCTATTCTTAAAAGCTTGTCTTCAATCACAATACTCCTAGTTTCACATGTGTGATGTCACTAAAGACATTACACAAATCAAGCATCATGGTTTAACATTGGTCTATGTTTTCCTGCCATCCAAGCACCAAGGGTATCTTTCTCTGGATAAAATTGTTTGGCTTGAAATGAAAAGGCAAATAGAAAAAGTAAAAATAACTCAAGTTCTCAGATAAACAAGCTTCCATCTGACAACTCCCACCAGGCTTCATCTGGATTTCAGTACCACTTTATGATTCTCATCATATGCAATTTATCTGTCATAAGTGCTTCCCTCCTACTCCTACATAGTATCAGTTTATACTTAATCTGTACAAAATTGGTTTGCTAATGGTTGTTAACCTACTGCTCCATATCAAAAACACTTTGGGTGATGTGCTCAGTTTCCTTTTGTTTAAGTTGCTACCCAAACATTCCTGTTGGAGTTTATGGAGAAGTTGTTGTGCCTTCTGAATCCAATTGATAAGGATTTTTCCTTGCATACTCCCTAGTTCACCTTTCAATCTTCACCAAGACCCACTCCCCTTCTCACACCACCACATCATATGAAAATACAGGAGGTAGAACACAGACCATAGATCAGTACACCACAATGTTCTGCCAGACTAATTAGAGTAATGAAAACTATTCTCTTCTGCCTGCATACGGTCCATAACCCTCGATTCTCTGCCTATATAAGAGGTTCCAGTATGAGCCTCCACTACCACCTCTGACAGCATGCTCCAAGAACCCAATATTCTCTGTGTAAACAAATTCTTGACCTACACATCTTTTTTGAACTTGCCCCACTCTTCTTCACTGTATGCCATCCAGTATTAGACATTTCAACTTTTGGAAAAAGATGCTGCCTTTCTGCTTATCTATGCCTCACAATTTTATAAACTCCTATCTGATGACATATAAGCAGTACATTTTCCCTTCTGCCATTTAGGGACTTCAACAGCCGTTCACACGAAGCAGTGATACAATTTTATTGCTCCCAGTTCGATGCCCTATCTTTAGCATGCATAATTTAGTCTTTAAATTGGAGAAACCAAGCATAGATTGGAGTGATTATTTTGCAGAACCCCTCCACTGTCCCTGCAGGGGTGACCTTAAGACTGTTTATCAGTTTAATTCACCATCTCACTCTGTCCCTCTGAGTTTGGTCTCTTCATTGGGTTCCACTGAAGTCCAATATAAATTCAAGGAACAGCATCTCATCTTCCAGCACAACAAACTGCAGATATTCAACCTCTGAAATTGTTGAATTCAGTCTTTCTCGCAGTTCTGATGGAAGTGTTTAATATCAAATACCAATTCCGTCTCCCTCCACAGATGTTGCTGACTTTATTGAGTCATATAGCTGAGAAACAGGGCCTTCAGCAATTGAGTCCATGTGAACATCAAGTACCCCTTTTACACAAACCCCATTTTATTCTGCCAAATTCCCAGCAACTCACTTCTGATTCTACCACTCACCTACACACAGGGACAATTTATAGTGACCAGTTATCCCACATGTGGGAGGAAACCAGAACAGTAAGAGGAAACTCACACAGACAGTATTACAGGCCAGGATTGAACCCGGGTCGCTGGAGCTGTGAGACAGTCGATCTACCGCTGGTGCTGTGGTATCACCCAAATCTGCTGGATATTTCCAGCGGTCTCTTTTATTTCAGATGCCTGACAGTTGCCATGTCCCGTGCCTCACTCTTCTAGTGCTTCTTTTCCTAGTCCATTCATTTCCTTCCATTTATAAACTCCAGACAGATCAGCTGCACAAACACATTTTCACCACGCTGTCTCACAGTTGGCACCATCATTGGTGACTTGGAGTTTCATCCTATCATAGATATTCCCTTTGTTTGCTCCTTCTGCTCTTTGCAAATTAGAACATTCTGCACTTCTAACATTTCCTCATTCTGGTAAAATGTCAGTGACAGGATGTGCTAACTCTATTTCTTTCTCCACAGAGGATGCCTGACCTACTGAGAATGTCCTGCATTTTGTATATATATCTCAGGTGAAGGGAGTGCCACTGGAGTACTTGAACAAGTTGCTTTGGCAAAGTTACTTTCTTAGGGTCTTTAGGGAATACAATAAGCAGGCATAAGAAAGCCTGCCTGTGCCTTTCGTGAATGAAAACCGTGTGAACAGACTGAAAATGAGAAATAGTAGGTTCCAAAATTGAACATTTACAGCAAGCAATCATTTTGTTCAAATTGTTAAGAATCTTTATAACCTCAAAATATTCTTTTGGTTTACAACCTCGGAAATCTTTCTTAGTTTTAAATTTAAGAGGAGGGAAAGTCTTGAACAGCCAATGAGAAGAAAAAATGCTATAGCAGAAATGAATGGACATTGTAATGTTTTGTAACTCCAGAAACTAATCAAAATAAAACACAGGAGCTGGGATATATGTTGTTGACACAGTTTTTCTTTAGTAAAGTGCTCACATATGGCGTGGAAGCAAATTGACGTATGTCATTCATGTACTTCTTACACAAAACCTATTATTCTATTTATCTTTATATCTTCCCTGTGCAGTCCATTTATTTTTCTCTGCCCATCATACTCTTTGTATGTGTCCTACATTGCTACATTTTCTCACGTTTTGCCTTTAAGTCTACGTTGCTCTGGTTGATGTGAGCCCCTGTCACAACGGTAGCATAATTTGTTTGGCCAAGCAGATTTCTGTTCAGACATGGCAATTTTGTTAAAGATCAGTTTTCTTCCTGGCCATAACTCAATTGCATCTCTGGCTGCTGTTTCCCTTGATACAGTGAGTTGCCCTTCATTACGTTCATTTTTGAATACTTTCTTGTAAGTTTACACAAACTAAATAATCTCTCTATGAATTATTACGCCCATTTCTGAACTGGCAATGTTCTGACATTTTTTTCAATTCAACCACATTAGTTAAAATTGACTTTTCCTTTTGATTTTGCATATGAAACCTAAAGTGTTCTGCAGTAAACAATGGTTTTGTTTCTAAATGTTCCTACATTACATACAGGAGATCTTGTGCAGAACAATGTAAAGGTTAACTTGCAGGTGGAGCCGGAGGTGAGGAAGGCAAATGGAATGCTAGCCTTCATTTCAAGAGATCTAGAATACAAGAGCAGGGATGTGATGCTAAGGTTTTGTAAGGCACTGGTGAGGCCTCACCTTGAGTATTGTGAACAGTTCTAAGCTCCTCATCTGAAAAAAAGATGTGCGGGCAATGGAGAGGGCTCAGAGGAGGTTCACAATGATGGCTCCAGGAATTAAAGGGTTATCATATGAGGAATGTTTGATAACTCTAGGTCTGTACTCGCAAGAATTTGGAAGAATGAGGGGTGATCTCATTGAAACTTTTCCAATGTTGAAAGGCCTAGACAGGGTAGATGTGGAAAGGATGTTCCACATTGTGGGGAGAGTCTAGGACAAGAGGGCACAGCCTCAGGATAAAGGGGCATCGATTTAAAATAGAGATGCGGGGAAATTTCTTTAGCTAGAAGGTTGTGAATTTGTGGAATTTATTACCACAGGCAGTTGTAGAGGCTAGGTTGTTGGGGGTATTTAAGGTGAAGATTGACAGGTTCTTGATTGGACATGGCATCAAAGGTTACAGTGAGAGGCTGGGGAGTGGGACTGATGAGGGGATAAAAAGATCTTCAATGATTGAATGGTGGAGCAGACTCAATGGGTCAATTCACCTAATTCTGCTCCTAAGTCTTATGTTCTTATTCACAATAGCAGCAAAGCTCATTTCAGCTGGTTTGGTTGGAGCAGCTAAACTTTGAAGCAAACTGTATGCTTTTTCACCTATTGCACTCAGCAAAACTGGCACTTGCTTCCTAATGCTGTTCCGTTTGTTTTAAAATACTGCTCAATTTATTCAGTATACAGGAACCCATCTACCTTTATGATGTAGTCAGTCATATCTGATATATTTTATTATTATTGTTATTATCATCACCTTGTACTCACTGTTTATGAACACATGGCCATACACATTGTTTGTTACTTTTATCCCTTTTCTGTATTTTTTTACATTGACCATTTCTCTCCTCTTACAAAGAAATATTTACTGTGCTTTTTTTTTAACCTCAGACATCTTTCTCCTCTTCTGAAGAAAATTTCATGTTGCATTTATAGAAGTAGGTCACTGTCTGGAGTGCATATTAAAATTTCCTCGTCGTCACTGTTGTATTTTATAAATTCCAGAAACTAATCATAAGAAAAAGGCAGGAGCCGGCTATGTTTTGTCTACTTATTTTTCTTTATTGAGGTGCTCACATATGACTTGGTGGCGTAATGATTTATGCTATTCACATACTTCTTACATATAATCCTTAGTGAATTAGGTAAACAAAGAATGCTTAATCAAACAATATATTTACAATACTACTGAAATATAAAATAAACTACAGACATGACCCACCCAGTTTCTAAATCAATAATTCCACTCTTTCTCCAACTTCAAAGCGTGCTTTGTGACGGAATGATAAAGCTCTGAGAATGTGTTGCTCCAGGAATGCCCTGACCTGCCCTGCCCTGCTGACAGAATCCTTCTGTCTTATTCAGATGACAGAGACTGCGCTTAATTAATACTGGATTATCTCATTAACTGTCAGAATGGATTGTAGCTCTTTCTGATTATTACAGAATGTGTAAGCTTTCCTATCTCTTTTTTTTTCCAAGTGGTTCCCAAGAATATTTGAAAGACTGAATTCTTTTTCTTCCTGAATCTTGGCTTTTTTATCATTCTTTCTTCAGCTCCCAAGGTAACTTTAAACAAGGGAAAAACTTCTCATTTCACCAATCCCATTGGAGAGAAAAGAAAGCTTCCAGGAAACTATTTAATTCAGCTTGTAGAAATTCATGCATTCAAGTGTAATTGGCTGAGCCTTGAAGACTATGAAGGAAAACATCTGTTCTGCGCCATTGCCTCCCAGCAGTTTCATTTCTAAAGGTCTTCACTGTGTGCAGGATAGACTTTGATTTGCCTTTCACTGAATAGCAGAGATGCAGCACTCAACAGAAATCAACAAACTTTGTAGCTAAGTAACCAAGCTTTAACCCCCACCTCAGTGAAGTATCACAGCCTTCTTGGATCAGCTTATTCCTGTAGTTGGTGTGTCTTTTAAAGCCTGCCTTAAAATTCTGCACTGCTTTTAAGTATTTTGGTATGTTGACAATTTTGGTAAAGCTTTTCATTGTCAAGGATGAACTAGAGGGTTTGACATTTCGAGCAGTTAGCTAGCATCTATAGACAATTTTATGGCCCACTTGGACTGACAAATCCCACTGGGCTTCATTACCGTTCAGTGGTCAAATCAGTAAGGGGAATTTGCAGGGTTGCTATGGTCCTGCAGATTCTGAGGTCTCAGATGTGAACCCACAGCTAAGACAGGAGCTGTGTCTGGTAAATGCTATTTACAGGCTTTGTGTTCCTCAACAATGAGGCACGGTAGAGAATGGGCTTTGTTCTTGCTGTTTAAAGCAAGTTGAGGTGATATTATTTCCATGTTCACATCTCACAGTCTGTCACCAGCAATCCCAAGAACACTAATAGGGGGAATGCCCTCTTCCCTTCCTCCTTGTGGTCTTTTGGCAACATTGGGATGGTCATTTGGACCTCTGCGTTGAGGCCTTGCTACTGCTCCCTACATATTCTACAGGACAGGAGGTACAGAAGCCTGAAGTCCCACATCACCAGGTTCAAGCACAGTTTCTTCTCTTCAGACATTCAGTTTTAGAATAAACCTACACAGCTTGAATCATGACAGTTGAGCAACATACGATCAATTTTATCACTTTGAACTAAAATGCACGTTACATGTTCTCATCGTGTCTTTTCTTGTCTTGTAAAAATTATGTGTAAATTAAATTATTTTGTGAACACTTTTTATCTGTGCTATGTGCAAATGATGCTATAACAAGTCAGTTTTTCATTGTACCTGTGCAATAAACTCAGCTTTGACTATAACCTCTATGAAAGCTTTCATGGCTTGAGCTAATCGTGGTAAAGTAGCCACCTTCCCCTGGCCCCTGGATCTCTACCTGAGTGTGCTGTGTGAGGGAGCACTGAATCAACTAACCTTAGGTTCTGTAGAAACACAATTGGTTTAGGGTTAGAGTTAGGGTAATGACTCAAGGGGGCAGGGTTGAGTCTGCAATAACAAGATCAAAAAACAGGGGGATCATTTGCCCATTGCCCACATTCTAGCATCCTAACTTTCAAAATGACACACTTTTCATTTTCTTGATACATGGAAAAAAAACACAAGCCAGGGCCTGATCAGCCCTGACTGGGTCGCCTGAGCAAGCGTGTCTGATGTTGAAAAACCCAAAACACACTTACAATGTGCCCCAGTGTACACTAGGTTGATAAAGGTGCAGGCCAGATCAAACTAGCAAGGTGAAGTGACACTGCATCTCTGCTAACGAGGTCAGTAAACACGAGGTCAGAGGGGTAATTTTCCCACTGCCGCTTACTAGCACCCCCTGAGCTGGGTTGACATTTTGTTAAAATACACAGAAATGCTACAGAGGTCAACATGTGCAGGGTTTTTCATGGTGAAGAAATTTAGAACAGAGTCAATCTCACATAAAGTTTAGGCCACTTTTAACTGAGAGGAAAAGAAATTTCTTTGTTCTCTACTTTGCAGTCAATGGGATTTCTGTTACTGAGTCAATTCAAATCGGAGATTACTAGGTCTCTGGATGTTAAGGGAATCAAGAAAAATGGGAATACTGTAGGATAATGGAACTGAGGTAGAAAATCAGAACCTTGTCAAATGGTGGAGCAAGCTCGAAGGATCACATTGCCTAATCTAGCCCCCAATTTGTTTGTTCTTTACTCTACAGTATAACAACAAGTGGCTCAGGTGTTGTATATGACCATTGTTCAATCATTGTTTCCTGTGTGTGGTTCAGGTATATTCAACTTGGAGTGGTGGACACATTGAATGGATATGGACACCTTTCAGGAGATTCAGGAGGGAGTTCTATTTACTTATTTCAAAAGCATATTTTGTTCATAATGTATACTGCAAATACAATTAATACACCACTTTTGGTACATTTAATGTACCATCTATGCAATAACAGTACTCATGTTTCTTCTTTAAGTAACATATCCATAAAGTGTTTAAGAGGTGTTGCACAGAACTCAGTTCCATAGTGTCCAGTGGTGGCTAGACCATAGACTGCGGCCCTTCCCTATGGAGCCTTTGTGTTCCCCACAGATCCTTAGCGTCCAGTGGTGGTTAGACCTTAGACTGTGGCCCTTCCCCATGGAGCCTTTGTGTTGGCTGTACATGAAATTCAGCATGTAATGCTGCATCCTGCAGTTTACGAGTCAGCAGCATTTCCTTGTGGAGCTCTCCTTACACAGGAAGGCCGATAATTATTGGACAAACCAAAATGGCTATTTCACTGAGTGCATGACTTCCCAGCAGCAAATGATAAGCACTTATGAAGCACCATAGATAGATATGAGAGCTCTACAGAAGCTTGTGAGCACAGGATTCTCAACTCGGAATGCCCGCATACTTCCTTTTACAAGATTAGTCGTGTACAATTGAGCAAGGTAAAAATTTCCTTTCTTAGCAGATGGTGAATTTCTGGAAGGTTGTGAAGGCTAGGGCCTTAGAAGTACTTGAAGTGAAGATAGATAAAGATTTGAAAGATCAAAAGGCTCTAGTGAACTGGCAGAGGTGTTAAGGTCAGGATAAAGAGCAGGCTTGAGGGACAGCGGTCTATTTCTACTCCTATTTATTCATGTTCTTCTGTTCCACTCTGCCTCACCAGTCAAAATTCCTACAGACACTTGCTCATCCATTCCACTTTCTCCCATCACTGCCCGAACACTCACAACCAGCAACTCGTTTAAACAAACATGATGAAGTGCAATTGAGCTCCAATAAAGCTCTCATTTAAAGATCTGTTAAAATAGATTTGCATTACATTACAACTTATTTACTGACCTACTTAAATTTCAGCTAAATGTGATTAGTTGTCAGGATCAGAATTTTGACAAAGCTTGAAATTGGCATTACAGTTCATTGAAAAAGGATTGCTGTTGAAAATAAGCATGAGATTGAAACTAATTAGAATCTTATTGGCTGTGTTGAGCCATTTCACTCTCCGATTCCCCTCATCCACAAATACTGACGTTGTCTGTCTCTTAGCTTTGTTACCAATGTAGAATTAATTGGTTGTGCTGTAAACTCAGTATTTCTCCAGAACCACAGAAAAGAATCCTGCAAATGACCCACGATTGCACACATTTCCTTTCGGATCTGTTCCAATGTCCTGCAATCAGGAGACTTCAGTGTGAGAAAAGATTTAACCTCCAGCGTGGTTCTTGATTATACAACAATGGACATTAACCTTACTCTTAATAATTTCTCCTTTGGCTCCTCCCACTTCCTCCAAACTAAAGTTGTAGCCATGGGCACCCGTATGGGTGTCAGCTCTGCCTGCCTTTTTCTTGGCTTTGTGGAACAATCCATCTTCCAAGCCTATATTGGTATCTGTCCCCCACTTTTCCTTCGCTACATCGACAACTGCATTGGTGCTGCTCCCTGCACGCATGCTGAACTTGTTGATTTCATTAACTTTGCCTCCAACTTTCACCCTGCCCTCAAGTTTACCTGGTCCATTTCTGACAACTCCCTCCTCTTTCCTGATCTTTCTGTCTCTATCTCTGGAGACAGCTTATCTACGGATATCTACTATAAGCCTACAGACTCTCACAGCTACCTGGACTATTCCTCTTCCCACCTTCTCTCTTGCAAAAATGCCATCCCCTTCTCACAATTCCTCCGTCTCCACCGCATCTGCTCTCAAGATGAGGCTTTTCATTCCAGGACGAGGGAGATGTCCTCCTTTTTTAAAGAAAGGGGTTTCCCTTCCTCCACCATCAACTCCGCTCTCAAACGCATCTCTCCCATTTCACGCACATCTGCTCTCACCCCATCCTCCCACCACCCCACTAGGAATAGGGTTCCCTTTGTCCTCACCTACCACCCCACCAGCCTCTGGGTCCAACATATAATTCTTGTAACTTCCGTCACCTCCAACGGATCCCACCACCAAACGCATCTTTCCCTCCCTCCTTTTCTGCTTTCCGCAGGGATTGCTCCCTACACGACTCCCTTGTCCATTCGTTCCCACCCCCCATCTTTTCCAACCAATCTCTCGCCCGGCACTTATCCTTATAAGTGGAACAAGTGCTACACATGCCCTTACACTTCCTCCCTCACTACCATTCAGAGCCCCAGACAGTCCTTCCAGGTGAGGCAACACTTCACCTGTGAGTCGGCTGGGGTGATATACTGCTTCCAGTGCTCCCAATGCAGCCTTCTATATATTGGCAAGACCCGACGCAGGCTGGGAGACCGTTTCACTGAACACCTACGCTCTGTCCGCCAGAGTAAGCAGGATCTCCCAGTGGCCACGCATTTTAATTCCACATCCCATTCTCATTCTGATATGTCTATCCACGGCCTCCTCTACTGTAAAGATGAAGCCACACTCAGGTTGGAGGAACAACACCTTATATTCCGTTTGGGTAGCCTCCAACCTGATGACATGAACATTGACTTCTCGAACTTCCATTAATGCCCCTCCTCCCCTTCTTACCCCATCTCTTATTTATTTATTTATCTATTTATTTATGTATGTATGTATGTATGTATGTATGTATGTATTTATTTATTTATTATTTTCCCTTTTTTTTCCTCTCTCTCTTTTTTCTTCCTCTGTCCCTCTCACTGTAACTCCTTGCCTACTCTCTATCTTGCTCTAGGCTCTCTTCCCCCTTTCTTTCTCCCTCAGCTTCCTGTCCCATGATCCTCTCCTTTCTCCAGCCTCGTATCCCTTTAGCCAATCAACTTTCCAGCTATTGGCTCCATCCCTCCCCCTCCTGTCTTCTTCTATCATTTCAGATCTCCCTCTCCCCCTCCCACTTTCAAATCTTTTACTATCTCTTCTTTCAGTTAGTCCTGACGAAGGGTCTTGGCCCGAAACGTCAGCTGTACCTCTTCCTATAGATGCTGCTTGGCCTGCTGCGTTCACCAGCTTTTTGTGCGTGTTGCTTGAATTTCCAGCATCTGCAGATTTCCTCGTGTTTACAACAATGGACATGTTTGGTTAGGTCCCAGAACATGACACGAACTTTAAATTGATTAGAGATGCAACTAAGAGCATATCACATGCCCATTGGGGAGAGATCAGAATCACGGTCCTTGGATCTGTGGCTTGAGTTTATTGCACACAGACCTGTTGCCCTAGATCACTCTAGCAATGTTTTATGATCCATGGGGATGGTCATTTGAGTTTATGGTACTGATTCAAAGCAATGACCACTGGCTCACAGCCCTCAAACCAATTGGTCTTCTACAGTGAGTACATTGGGACTGCATTAGCATTTCCAGAACTACAACAATAAAGCACTTAACTATAGCTTTATTAACAGAGCAATGGAGTACAGCTCCTCTGTGTCTAGTACACAATTCTCCGGAACTTCCGCCATTTCAAACGGGATCGCACTACCAAACACGTCTTTCCTTCCCCCCTACTTTCTGCTTGCCATGGGGATCGCTTCATATGTGACTCCGTTGGTCATTTGTCCCTCCCCATTGAACGACCTCCTGGCAGTTATCCTTGCGAGCGGAACAAGTGCTACACCTACCCCTACACCTCCTCCCTCACAACCATTCAGGGCCCCAGACAGTCCTTCCAGGTGAGATGACACTTCACCTGTGAGTCTGCTGGGGTCATATACTGTGTTCAGCACTCCCGGCTTGGCCTCCTGTATATCAGTGAGACCTGCCATAGATTGGGAGACAGCTTCACAGAGCATCTATATTCTATCCGCCAGAACAAGCGGGATCTCCCAGTGGCCACCCATTTTAATTCCACTTCCCATTCCCATTCCGATATGTCCATCCATGGTCTCCTCCACTGTCATGATGAGGCCACTCTTAAATTGAAGGAACAACACCTTATACTCCATCTGAGTAGCCTCCAGACTAATGGCATGAACATCGATTTCTCGAACTTCTGATAATGGCCCCCACGTTCCCCCACCCTCACCATTTCCGATCCCCTTTTCCCTCCCTCACCTTATCTCTTTGTCTGCTCACCATCTCTCTCTGGTGATCCTCCACCCTTGTCTTTCTTCCATGGCCTTCCATCCTCACCTATCAGACTCCCCCTTCCCCAGCCCTGTGTCTCATTCACCAATCAACTTCCCAGCTATTTACTTCATCTCTCTCCCTCCCAGTTTCACTATACCTTGTGTTTCTCTCTTCTCTCCCCCACCTTTCAAACCTACTCCCCATCTTTTTTTCTCAGTCCTGCCAAAGGGTCTCTGCCCGAAACGTCGACATACTTTTTTCCATAGATGCTGCCTGGCCTGCTGAGTTCCTCCAGCATTTTCTGTGTGTTGCTTGGAATACAGGTAAGGTGGTTTTGTGGTTTCAGCATGTTGCCCAAGCTGGAATTGTTAACATTTCTGGATGAGACCCTGCACAAGGCGCCTGGATCCCAATACAGGATTTTGATCCAAAATGTTCACAGTTCCTTCCCCATACAAATGCCGCTCAACCTGATGGGTTCCTTTTTTCTCACTCCAAAATATGCAGGCTCTTGTGCCTCCATTGTCTAAACTTAATATCCTGAACTCTATCAGGTTTTCTAAAGAACGAGATGTCAACAGAAGGAGTTGGTTTGTTTTTGCCGAGTTTAGCCACCTTTTACAAAGTCAAAGTACATTTATTATCAAAGTATGTTTACTATGTACAACCTTGAGATTTGTCTCTGTACAGACAGCCACAGAACACAGAAACCCAATAGATCCCATTAAACAAAGTAAACCATCAAAAACCCAACGTTTAGGAAAAAAACAAATATTGCAAACAACAAGAGCAAGCAGCAACTGAAGCTCACAAAACTGAGTCCATAGTCATAGAGTCAGTCATCATTGCAGTCTTAGTTCAGTGCAGAGATAAGTAAACCTCACGGAGCAATGAGCTGAACTGGCCAGTCCGAAACCCTGATCTTGTGTAACTCCCTGTTATTTGACTGTTCACAGGATTCCACGATGCTGTTGATTCTGGAATGGTTATCGCAGAATGGAAGGCAGTAAATGTAACCCCACTGAGAGAAAAGGGGGAGAGGGAGAGGGAAAACAGGAATTGGGCAGTAACTGGGGAGACAAGAATAATGGGTCATGGCAAAGCTAACATAGAACTTTCAAAGGGAAATCAGGTTTGATAATGTATCAGAACTTTTAGAGGTTGCATATGCAGTGGCACATTTAGAATTTTTGAGGGAGTTTGAAAAGGTGGGAAACAAGTGATTATTTAAATGACATTAGAAGGTTTTGGGTCTATTGGTTAACCTACAGAAAACAGATCAGAACAAGTGGCTCATTTTCGAGTTGGGCGATGATGACCGGTAGGGAACTGCAGAGATTGGTGCCAGGGCCTCAGGTGTTCTGTCTGTACAAACAATTTGCATAAGGGCATTCAATATGATCTAATCAAGAATGTTAAAACCTGTAACGCAAGTGGAGTACTCTGTGCAATTATGATTTCCCTATTAAAGTAAGAATATATTTGTGGCTCAAGAAACACATCAAAGATTCACTAGTGTAATTCCTGGGATGGCGGGTATGTCCTACAAGGAGAGATTAATCTGACTAATTCTTCACTCACTCAGGTTCAGAAGAATGAGAGATAATCTCATTGAAATTTCCAATATTCTCATGAGGTTTGACAGGGAAGGTGTGGGTGATGTTTCAGCTGACTAGGAGTCACAGCTCAAAGTAATCAATTAAGCATTCAAGATTGATAGAAGAAGAAATTCCTTACAGAGAGTAAAGTGAATGTTTAGAATCCTTCAATTAGGATTATCAGTCACTAAGTACATTCAAGATAATAATTGATTTTTAGGTATAAGGGAATCAAGAATATAATGATTTCCCAAAATCAAATGACGATAAAACTGAAACACTTTTGTTTCGTCACAAAGTCAAAAGAGATTGACTTTTTTGATAAACTTGGGAACTTGGTTCCCCCTGTAAAATCTGAAATAAAAAGCCTGGGTGTTATGCTTGATTCAGATTTGAATTTCAAATCCAACATAACAAAAATGACCAGAGCAGCATTTCAACACGTAAGGAATATTGCAAGTGTATGTTTGTTCTGTCACATAATGATGCTTAAAAACTAATTTATGCCTTTATATCAAAATATCTAGATCACTCCAGTGGACTTTTTACTGGTCTTCCAAAACAATCTATTGACAAACTTGAACTCATTCAGAATGTCACTGCGGGACTTTTAACTAAAACTAGGATGAACTACTTTGCATTTGCTTCCTGTACCTTTTGGAATTGATTATAAAGTTCTCTTACTTGTTTTTAAAGCTCTCAATAGTCAGGGACAGGAGTATATCACCACACCATTTTTGTTTTATAATCTCAGGTCTTCTTCTGCTGGTCCTTAAATTTACACACCCCTCCCCAAAAGATAATTGCCAGTTAGCTTTTTTTTGAACTATGCTCTGAAACTGTGGAAGTCAATGCCTAAAACTATAAATGATGCAAACTCAGTCGACACTTTTAAATGGCAGCTCAAAATCTATTTATGTAGACTTGCTTTCAGTTAATATCTTTTGTCTTTATTTTCATGTTTGCATTTTATCCCATTGTAAAATGTTGTCTGTTTGAAAAGTGCTCTAAAAATAAATTATTTTTATTATGTAGGAAGTGAAGTAGGCAATCTGATTGGCTGTCTGAAGTAGGCCTGAGGAGACAAACAGCCTACACCTGCTTCTGTTTCCTACATTGTGATGTTAAATTGCTATAATTTCCAAGGTCTAGTAGATCATCACAGAACAAGGAATCTGTTACCATTAACTGAAATCCCTGACTGGACTCTTGTGCTTTTAACTTGTAGATGCAGGATGACTTTATGAAGCTATATGTTTGATGCCTCTGAGTAAAGGGAATCTTAACTGAAACATTGAGCTCATATGGAAAGACCACTAAATCCATGAAATTTCAGCTAAAGAGCTAAATCGACTTCTGTGCCTTTTGACTGAAGGGGAGGGGACATTGTGTCTGCACCGTCTGCTCCTGTCAGCAACTTCTGATTTCTCATCCAGCACGTTGATCTCCCCAGCTTAGCCCATCAACCATTCTCCCTCCTGGCCTCTCAATCTCCAAAATTACTAAATGACAATAAAAGAGGACTACGTGTCTTCATAATCTAAAATTATCTCCGAATGATCTCCCCTGTCTCTTATCTCCCTCGCAATATTCCAAAAATCCCCTAAGGTTTTCAATGGCCATGTTATCAGCCCAATTCACCAAAGTCCAGGCCAAGCCTGTAGAGCTCCACCGTAGTGTAGCGGTTAGAGAGACGTTATTACAGCTTGGGACATTCCAGAGTTCCCAGATCAATTCTGGCAACTCTTTGCAAGAAGTCTCTGACGGTACTCCCTGTGGAATGCACGGGTATCCCAGGGGCCCTGGCGGTAATCCCTGTCGAATGCAAGGGTTTCCCTGGGTCTCTGTCGGTACTCCCTGTGGAATGCACGGGTTTCCATGGGTCTCTGTCGGCACTCCCTGTGCAATGAATAGGTTTCCCTGGGTCTCTGCCGGTACTCCATGTGGAATGCACGGGTTTCCCTGGGTCTCTGTCGGTACTCCCTGTGGAATGCATGGGTTTCCTTGTGTCCCTGTTGGTACTCTCTATGGAATGCACGGGTTTCCCTGGGTCTCTGCCCGTACTCCCTGTGGAATGCACGTGTTTCCCTGGGTCTCTAGCCCTGTGGAATGCACGGGTTTCCCTGGGTCTCTGCCAGTACTCCCTGTGGAATGCACGGGTTTCCCTGGGTCTCTGTCGGTACTCCCTGTGGAATGCACGGGTTTCCATGGGTCTCTGTCGGCACTCCCTGTGCAATGAATAGGTTTCCCTGGGTCTCTGCCGGTACTCCGTGTGGAATGCACGGGTTTCCCTGGGTCTCTGTCGGTACTCCCTGTGGAATGCATGGGTTTCCTTGTGTCCCTGTTGGTACTCTCTATGGAATGCACGGGTTTCCCTGGGTCTCTGCCCGTACTCCCTGTGGAATGCACGTGTTTCCCTGGGTCTCTAGCCCTGTGGAATGCACGGGTTTCCCTGGGTCTCTGCCAGTACTCCCTGTGGAATGCACGGGTTTCCCTGGGTCTCTGTCGGAACTCCCTATGAACCGCACGGGTTTCCCCGGGTCTTTCTCAATATTCCCTGTGGAATGGATGGGTTTCCCTGGGTCTCTGTTGGTACTCCTTGTGGAACGCACGGGTTTCCCCGGGTCTCTGTTTATACTCCCTGTGGAATGCATGTGTTTCCCTGGGTCTCTGCCGGTACTCTCTGTGGAATACACGTGTTTCCCCGGGTTTCTGTCGATACTCCCTGTGGAATGCACGTGTTACCCCGGGTCTCTATCGGTACTCTCTGTGGAATGCATGGGTTTCCCCGGGTCTCTGTTGGTCCTCCTTGTGGACCGCAAGGGTTTCTCCGGGTCTCTGCTGATACTCCATGTGGAATGCATGTGTTTCTCCGGGTCTCTGTCGATACTCCCTGTGGAATGCACGTGTTTCCCCGGGTGTCTGTCGGTACTTCCTGTGGAACGCATGGGTTTCCTGGGGTCTCTGTCGGCACTCCCTGTGGAATGTAAGGGTTTCACCGGGTCTCTGACGGTACTCCTTGTGGACCGCACGAGTTGCCTTGGGATTCTGTCGATACACCCTGTGGAATGCACGTGTTTCCTTGGGTGTCTGTCGGTACTCCCTGTGGAATGGATGGGTTTCCTTGTGCCCCTGTTGGTACTCTCTATGGAATGCACGTGTTTCCCTGGGTCTCTGCTCCCTGTGGAATGCACGGGTTTCCCCGGGTCTCTGCCAGTACCCCCTGTGGACTGCACGGGTTTCACTGGGTCTCTGTCGGGACTCCCTGTGGAATGTATGGGTTTCCCCTGGTCTCTGCAGGTACTCCTGTGGAACGAACGGGTTTCCCTGGGCCTCTGTCGGAACTCCCTATGAACCGCACGGATTTCCCCGGGTCTTTGTCTGTAGTCCCTGTGGAATGGATGGGTTTCCCCGGGTCTCTGTTGATACTCCCTGTGGAATGCATGTGTTTCCCTGTGTCTATGCCGGTACTCTCTGTGGAATGCATGGGTTTCCTCGGGTCTCTGTCGGTACTCTCTGTGGAAAGCATGGATTTCCCCAGGTCTCTGTCGGTACTCCCTGTGGAATGCACAGGTTTCCCTGGGTCTCTGTCGGCACTCCCTGTGGAATGCATGGGTTTCCCCGGGTCTTTATCAGTACTCCCTGTGGAATGTATGGGTTTCCCCGGGTCTCTGACGGTACTCCTTGTGGACTGCACGAGTTTCCCCGGGTCTCTGTCGGTATTCCCTGTGGAATGCGTGGGTTTCCCTGGGTCTCTGTCGGCACTCCCTGTGGAATGTATGGGTTTCCCCGGGTCTCTGACGGTACTCCTTGTGGACCGCACGAGTTTCCCTGTGATTCTGTCGATACCCTCTGTGGAATGCACGTGATTCCTTGGGTGTCTGTCGGTACTCCCTGTGGAATGGATGGGTTTCCTTGTGTCCCTGTTGGTACTCTCTGTGGAATGCACGGGTTTCCCTAGGTCTCTGCCCGTACTCCCTGTGGAATGCATGGCTTTAACTGAGTCTCTGTCGGTACTCCCTGTGGAATGCACGTGTTTCCCTGGGTCTCTACTCCATGTGGAATGCACAGGGTTCCCTGGGTCTCTGTCAGTACTCCCTGTGGAATGGATGGGTTTCCTTGTGTCCCTGTTGGTACTCTCTGTGGAATGCACGAGTTTCCCTGGGTCTCTGCCCGTACTCCCTGTGGACCGCACGGGTTTCCCCGGGTCTCTGTCGGAACTCTCTGTGGAATAGATGGGTTTCAGAGGTCTCTGCAGGAAAACTCTGTGGAATGCATGGGTTCAACTGGGTCTCTGTCGGTACTCCCTGTGGAATGCACGTGTTTCCCTGGGTCTCTACTCCCTGTGGAATGCACGGGTTTCTCCGGGTCCCTGCCGGTACTCCCTGTCGAATGCACGGGTTTAAACGGGTCTCTGCCGGTACTCCCTGTGGAACGCACCGGTTTCCCCGGGTCTCTGTTGGCACTCCCTGTGGAATGCATGGGTTTCCCCAGGTCTTTATCAGTACTCCCTGTGGAATGTATGGGTTTCCCCGGGTCTCTGACGGTACTCCTTGTGGACTGCACGAGTTTCCCCGGGTCTCTGTCGGTATTCCCTGTGGAATGCGTGGGTTTCCCTGGGTCTCTGTCGGCACTCCCTGTGGAATGTATGGGTTTCCCCGGGTCTCTGACGGTACTCCTTGTGGACCGCACGAGTTTCCCTGTGATTCTGTCGATACCCTCTGTGGAATGCACGTGATTCCTTGGGTGTCTGTCGGTACTCCCTGTGGAATGGATGGGTTTCCTTGTGTCCCTGTTGGTACTCTCTGTGGAATGCACGGGTTTCCCTAGGTCTCTGCCCGTACTCCCTGTGGACCGCACGGGTTTCCCCTGGTCTCTGTCGGAACTCTCTGCGGAATACATGTGTTTCCCAGGTCTCTGCAGGTACTCTCTGTGGAATGCATGGCTTTAACTGAGTCTCTGTCGGTACTCCCTGTGGAATGCACGTGTTTCCCTGGGTCTCTACTCCATGTGGAATGCACAGGGTTCCCTGGGTCTCTGTCAGTACTCCCTGTGGAATGGATGGGTTTCCTTGTGTCCCTGTTGGTACTCTCTGTGGAATGCACGAGTTTCCCTGGGTCTCTGCCCGTACTCCCTGTGGACCGCACGGGTTTCCCCGGGTCTCTGTCGGAACTCTCTGTGGAATAGATGGGTTTCAGTGGTCTCTGCAGGAAAACTCTGTGGAATGCATGGGTTCAACTGGGTCTCTGTCGGTACTCCCTGTGGAATGCACGTGTTTCCCTGGGTCTCTACTCCCTGTGGAATGCACGGGTTTCTCCGGGTCCCTGCCGGTACTCCCTGTCGAATGCACAGGTTTCCCCGGGTCTCTGCCGGTACTCCCTGTGGAATGCACGGGTTTCCCCGGGTCTCTGCCGGTACTCCCTGTGGAACGCACCGGTTTCCCCGGGTCTCTGTTGGCACTCCCTGTGGAATGCATGGGTTTCCCCAGGTCTTTATCAGTACTCCCTGTGGAATGTATGGGTTTCCCCGGGTCTCTGACGGTACTCCTTGTGAACTGCACGAGTTTCCCCGGGTCTCTGTCGGTATTCCCTGTGGAATGCGTGGGTTTCCCTGGGTCTCTGTCGGCACTCCCTGTGGAATGTATGGGTTTCCCCGGGTCTCTGACGGTACTCCTTGTGGACCGCACGACTTTCCCTGTGATTCTGTCGATACCCTCTGTGGAATGCACGTGTTTCCCCGGGTCTCTGTCAGTACTCCCAGTGGAATGGATGGGTTTCCTTGTGTCCCTGTTTGCACTCTCTGTGGAATGCACGGGTTTCCCTGGGTCTTTGCCCGTACTCCCTGTGGACCGCACGGGTTTCCCCGGTTCTCTGTCGGAACTCCCTGTGGAATGGATGGGTTTCCCAGGTCTCTGCAGGTACTCTCTGTGGAATGCACGTGTTTCTCTGGGTCTCTGCTCCCTGTGGAATGCACGGGTTTCCCCGGGTCTCTGCCCGTACTCCCTGTGGACCGCACGGGTTTCCCCGGGTCTCTGTCGGAACTCTCTGTGGAATAGATGGGTTTCAGTGGTCTCTGCAGGAAAACTCTGTGGAATGCATGGGTTCAACTGGGTCTCTGTCGGTACTCCCTGTGGAATGCACGTGTTTCCCTGGGTCTCTACTCCCTGTGGAATGCACGGGTTTCTCCGGGTCTCTGTTGATACTCCCTGTGGAATGCATGTGTTTCCCTGGGTCTCTGCCGGTACTCTCTGTGGAATACACGTGTTTCCCCGGGTTTCTGTCGATACTCCCTGTGGAATACACGTGTTACCCCGGGTATCTATCGGTACTCTCTGTGGAATGCATGGGTTTCCCCGGGTCTCTGTTGGTCCTCCTTGTGGACCGCAAGGGTTTCTCTGGGTCTCTGCTGATACTCCATGTGGAATGCATGTGTTTCTCTGGGTCTCTGCTCCCTGTGGAATGCACGGGTTTCCCCGGGTCTCTGCCAGTACCCCCTGTGGACTGCACGGGTTTCACTGGGTCTCTGTCGGCACTCCCTGTGGAATGTATGGGTTTCCCCTGGTCTCTGCAGGTACTCCTGTGGAACGAACGGGTTTCCCTGGGCCTCTGTCGGAACTCCCTATGAACCGCACGGATTTCCCCGGGTCTTTGTCTGTAGTCCCTGTGGAATGGATGGGTTTCCCTGGGTCTCTGTTGGTACTCCTTGTGGACCGCAGGGGTTTCCCCGGGTCTCTGTTGATACTCCCTGTGGAATGCATGGGTTTCCCCGGGTCTCTGCCGGTACTCTCTGTGGAATGCATGGGTTTCCTCGGGTCTCTGTCGGTACTCTCTGTGGAATGCATGGATTTCCCCGGGTCTCTGTCGGTACTCCCTGTGGAATGCACAGGTTTCTCTGGGTCTCTGTCGGCACTCCCTGTGGAATGGATGGGTTTCCTTGTGTCCCTGTTTGCACTCTCTGTGGAATGCACGGGTTTCCCTGGGTCTTTGCCCGTACTCCCTGTGGACCGCACGGGTTTCCCCGGTTCTCTGTCGGAACTCCCTGTGGAATGGATGGGTTTCCCAGGTCTCTGCAGGTACTCTCTGTGGAATGCACGTGTTTCTCTGGGTCTCTGCTCCCTGTGGAATGCACGGGTTTCCCCGGGTCTCTGACAGTACCCCCTGTGGAATGCACGGGTTTCCCCGGGTCTCTGCCGGAACTCCCTGTGGAATGCACGGTTTCCCTGGGTCTCTGTTGGTACTCCTTGTGGACCGCAGGGGTTTCCCCGGGTCTCTGTTGGTACTCTCTGTGGAATGCATGGGTTTCCCCGGGTCTCTGTCGGTACTCCCTGTGGAATGCACGGGTTTTCCTGGATCTCTGTCGGTAGTCCCTGTGGAACGCATGGGTTTCCCTGGGTCTCTGTCGGTAGTCCCTGTGGAACGCACGGGTTTCCCTGGATCTCTGCCCGTACTCCCTGTGGACAGCACGGGTTTCCCCAGGTCTCTGTCGGAACTCCCTGTGGAAATGATGAGTTTCCCAGGTCTCTGCAGGTACTCCCTGTGGAATGCACGTGCTTCCCTGGGTCTCTACTCCCTGTGGAATGCACGGGTTTCCCCGGGTCTCTGCCGGTACTCCCTGTGGAACGCATGGGTTTCCCCGGGTCTCTGACGGTACTCCCTGTGGAATGCATTCTTTCCCCCAGGTCTCTTTTGGAACTTCCTGCGGAAAGGATGGGCTTCCCTGGGTCACTGTCTGTACTCCCTATGGAATGCACGGGTTTCCCTGGGTCTCTGCCAGTACTCCTTGTGGAATGCACGGGTTTCCCTGGGTCTTCTTCGTCACTCCCTGTGGAATGTATGGGTTTCCCCGGGTCTTTGTCAGTACTCCCTGTGGAATGTATGGGTTTCCCCGGCTCTCTGACGGTACTCCATGTGGACCACTCAGGTTTCCCTGTGTCTCTGTTGATACTCCCTCTGGAATGCACATGTTTCCCCGGGTGTCTGTCGATACTCCCTGTGGAATGGATGGGTTTCCCTGGGTCTCTGTTGGTACTCTCTGTGGAACGTATGGGTTTCCCCAGGTCTCTGTTGATACTCCCTGTGGAATACATGTGTTTCTCTGGGTCTCTGCCAGTAATCTCTATGGAATGCACGTGTTTCCCTGGGTCTCTGTTGGCACGCCCTGTGGAACGCACGTGTTTCCCTGGGTCTCTGTCGGCACTCCCTGTGGAATGCATGGGTTTCCCCGGGTCTTTATCAGTACTACCTGTGGAATGTATGGGTTTCCCTGGGTCTCTGTCGACACTCCCTGTGGAATGCACGTCTTTCCCCGGGTGTCTGTCGGTACTCCCTGTGGAACGCATGGGTTTCCTTGTGTCCCTGTTGGTACTCTCTATGGAATGCACGGGTTTCCCTGGGTCTCTGCTCCCTGTGGAATGCACGTGTTTCTCTGGGTCTCTGTCAGTACTCCCTGTGGAATCGATGGGTTTCTTTGTGTCCCTGTTGGTACTCTCTGTGGAATGCACGGGTTTCCCTGGGTCTCTGCCCGTACTCCCTGTGGACCGCACGGGTTTCCCCGGTTCTCTCTCGGAACTCCCTGTGGAATAGATGGGTTTCCCAGGTCTCTGCAGGTACTCTCTCTGGAATGCACGGCTTTAACTGGGTCTCTGTCGGTACTCCCTGTGGAATGCACGTGTTTCCCTGGGTCACTACTCCCTGTGGAATGCATGGATTTCCCCGGGTCTCTGCCGGTATTCCCTGTGGAATGCACGGGTTTCCCTGGGTCTCTGTCGGAACTCCCTATGAACCGCACGGGTTTCCCCGGGTCTCTGACAGTACTCCTTGTGGACCGCACAGGTTCTCCCGGTCTCTGTCGATACTCCCTGTGGAATGCACGTGTTTCCCCGGGTGTCTGTCGGTACTCCCTGTGGAATGGATGGGTTTCCCTGTGTCTCTGTTGGTACTCTCTGTGGAACGCATGGGTTTCCCCGGGTCTCTGTTGATACTCCCTGTGGAATGCATGTGTTTTTCTGGGTCTCTGCCGGTACTCTCTGTGGAATACACATATTTCCCCGGGTCTCGGTCGGTACTCCCTGTGGAATGCATGTGTTTCCCCGGGTGTCTGTAGGTACTCCCCATGGAATGGATGGGTTTCCTTGTGTCCCTGTTGGTACTCTCTGTGGAATGCACGGGTTTCCCTGTGTCTCTGCCCGTACTCCCTGTGGACCGCACGGGTTTCCCCAGGTCTCTGTCGGAACTCCCTGTGGAATGAATAGGTTTCCCTGGGTCTCTGCAGGTAATCTCTGTGGAATGCACGGGTTTCCCTGTGTCTCTGTCAAGACTCCCTGTGGAATGAATGGGTTTACTTGTGTCCCTGTTGGTACTCTTTGTGGAATGCATGTGTTTCCCCGGGTCTCTGTCGGTTCTCCCTGTGGAACACATGGGTTTCCCTGGGTCTCTGTCGGTACTCCCTGTGGAATGCATGGGTTTCCCCGGGTCTCTGACAGTACTCCTTGTGGACCGCACAAGTTTCCCTGGGACTCTGTCGATACTCCCAGTGGAATGCACGCGTTTCCTTGGGTGTCTGTCAATACTCCCTGTGGAATGGATGGGTTTCCTTGTGTCCCTGTTGGTACTCTCTGTGCAATGCACGGGTTTCCCTGGGTCTCTGCCCGTACTCCCTGTGGACCGCATGGGTTTACCCAGGTCTCTGTCGGAACTCCTTTAGGATATGATGAGATTCCCAGGTCTCTGTCGGTACTCCCTGTGGAATGCACGTGTTTCCCTGGGTCTCTACTCCCTGTGGAATGCACGTGTTTCCCTGGGTCTCTACTCCCTGTGGAATGCACGGGTTTCCCCGGGTCTCTGCCGGTACTCCCTGTGGAATGCATTCTGTCTCCCAGGTCTCTTTTGGAACTTCCTGCGGAATGAATGGGTTTCCGTGGGTCTCTGTCTGTACTCCCTGTGGGATGCACGGGTTTCCCTGGGTCTCTGCCGGTACTCCTTGTGGACCGCACGGGTTTCCCCGCGTCTCTGTCGGTACTCCCTGTGGAATGGATGGGTTTCCCTGGGTCTCTGTCGGTATTGTGTGTGGAATGCATGGGATTCCCCGGGTTTCTGTCGGTACTCCCTGTGGAATGCACGGGTTTCCCCGGGTCTCTGTCGGTACTCCCTGTGGAATGCACAGGTTTCCCCAGGTCTCTGTCGGTACTCCCTGTGGAATACATGTGTTTCCCCGGGTCTCTGTCGATACTCCCTGTGGAATGTATGGGTTTCCCCTGGTCTCTGCAGGTACTCCTGTGGAACGAATGGGTTTCCCTGGGCCTCTGTCGGAACTCCCTATGAACCGCACGGATTTCCCCGGGTCTTTGTCTGTAGTCCCTGTGGAATGGATGGGTTTCCCTGGGTCTCTGTTGGTACTCCTTGTGGACCGCAGGGGTTTCCCCGGGTCTCTGTTGATACTCCCTGTGGAATGCATGGGTTTCCCCGGGTCTCTGCCGGTACTCTCTGTGGAATGCATGGGTTTCCTCGGGTCTCTGTCGGTACTCTCTGTGGAATGCATGGATTTCCCCGGGTCTCTGTCGGTACTCCCTGTGGAATGCACAGGTTTCCCTGGGTCTCTGTCGGCACTCCCTGTGGAATGCATGGGTTTCCCCGGGTCTTTATCAGTACTCCCTGTGGAATGTATGGGTTTCCCCGGGTCTCTGACGGTACTCCTTGTGGACTGCACGAGTTTCCCCGGGTCTCTGTCGGTATTCCCTGTGGAATGCGTGGGTTTCCCTGGGTCTCTGTCGGCACTCCCTGTGGAATGTATGGGTTTCCCCGGGTCTCTGACGGTACTCCTTGTGGACCGCACGAGTTTCCCTGTGATTCTGTCGATACCCTCTGTGGAATGCACGTGATTCCTTGGGTGTCTGTCGGTACTCCCTGTGGAATGGATGGGTTTCCTTGTGTCCCTGTTGGTACTCTCTGTGGAATGCACGGGTTTCCCTAGGTCTCTGCCCGTACTCCCTGTGGACCGCACGGGTTTCCCCTGGTCTCTGTCGGAACTCTCTGCGGAATACATGTGTTTCCCAGGTCTCTGCAGGTACTCTCTGTGGAATGCATGGCTTTAACTGGGTCTCTGTCGGTACTCCCTGTGGAATGCATGTATTTCCCTGGGTCTCTACTCCATGTGGAATGCACAGGGTTCCCTGGGTCTCTGTCAGTTACCCCTGTGGAATGGATGGGTTTCCTTGTGTCCCTGTTGGTACTCTCTGTGGAATGCACGAGTTTCCCTGGGTCTCTGCCCGTACTCCCTGTGGACCGCACGGGTTTCCCCGGGTCTCTGTCGGAACTCTCTGTGGAATAGATGGGTTTCAGAGGTCTCTGCAGGAAAACTCTGTGGAATGCATGGGTTCAACTGGGTCTCTGTCGGTACTCCCTGTGGAATGCACGTGTTTCCCTGGGTCTCTACTCCCTGTGGAATGCACGAGTTTCTCCAGGTCCCTGCCGGTACTCCCTGTCGAATGCACGGGTTTCCCCGGGTCTCTGCCGGTACTCCCTGTGGAATGCACGGGTTTCCCCGGGTCTCTGCCGGTACTCCCTGTGGAATGCACGGGTTTCCCTCTGTCTCTGTCAGAACTCCCTATGAACTGCACAGGTATCCCCGGGTCTTTGTCAGTAGTCCCTATGGAATGGATGGGTTTCCCTGGGTCTCTGTTGGTCCTCCTTGTGGACCGCAAGGGTTTCCCCGGGTCTCTGCTGATACTCCCTGTGGAATGCATGTGTTTCTCCGGGTGTCTGTCGGTACTCCCTGTGGAACGCATGGGTTTCCCGTGCTCTCTGTCGGCACTCCCTGTGGAATGTAAGGGTTTCACCGGGTCTCTGACGGTACTCCTTGTGGACCGCACGAGTTTCCCTGGGATTCTGTCGATACCCCCTGTGGAATGCACGTGTTTCCTTGGGTGTCTGTCGGTACACCCTGTGGAATGGATGGGTTTCCTTTTGTCCCTGTTGGTACTCTCTCTGGAATGCACGGGTTTCCCTGCGTCTCTGCACGTACTCCCTGTGGACCGCAAGTGTTTCCACAGGTCTCTGTCGGAACTCCCTGTGGAAATGATGAGTTTCCCAGGTCTCTGCAGGTACTCTCTGTGGAATGCACGGGTTTCCCCGGGTCTCTACCAGTACTCCCTGTGGAATGCACAGGTTTCCCTGGGTCTCTGCATGTACTCTCTGTGGAACGCACAGGTTTCCCAGGGTCTCTGTCTGTACTCCCTGTGGAATGCACGGGTTTCCCTGGGTTTCTGCCGGTACTCCTTGTGGACCCCACGGGTTTCCCCGCGTCTCTGTCGGTACTCCCTGTGGAATGGATGGGTTTCCCTGGGTCTCTGTCGGTACTCTCTGTGGAATACACGTGCTTCACCGAGTCTCTGTCGGTACTCTCTCTGGAATGCATGGATTTCCCCGGGTCTCTGTCGGTACTCCCTGTGGAATGCACAGGTTTCCCTGGGTCTCTGTCGGCACTCCCTGTGGAACGCACGGGTTTCCCCGGGTCTCTGTTGGCACTCCCTGTGGAATGCATGGGTTTCCCCGGGTCTTTATCAGTACTTCCTGTGGAATGTATGGGTTTCCCCGGGTCTCTGACGGTACTCCTTGTGGACTGCACGAGTTTCCCTGGGTCTCTGTCGACACTCCCTGTGGAATGCATGTGTTTCCGCGGGTCTCTGTCGGAACTCTCTGTGGAATGGATGGGTTTCCTTGTGTCCCTGTTTGTACTCTCTGTGGAATGCACGGGTTGCCCTGGGTCTCTGCCCGTACTCCCTGTGGACCGCACGGGTTTCCCCGGGTCTCTGTCGGAACTCCCTGTGGAATGGATGGTTTTCCCAGTTCTGTGCAGGTACTCTCTGTGGAATGCACGGTTTTAACTGGGTCTCTGTCGGTACTCCCTGTGGAATGCACGTGTTTCCCTGGGTGTCTACTCCCTGTGGAATTTACAGGTTTCCCTGGGTCTCTGTCAGTACTCCCTGTGGAATGGATGGGTTTCCTTGTGTCCCTGTTTGTACTCTCTGTGGAATGCACGGGTTTCCCTGGGTCTTTGCCCGTACTCCCTGTGGACCGCACGGGTTTCCCCGGTTCTCTGTCGGAACTCCCTGTGGAATGGATGGGTTTCCCAGGTCTCTGCAGGTACTCTCTGTGGAATGCACGTGTTTCCCTGGGTCTTTGTCAGTACTCCCTGTGGAATGTATGGGTTTCCCCGGCTCTCTGACGGTACTCCATGTGGACCGCTCAGGTTTCCCTGTGTCTCTGTCGATACTCCCTCTGGAATGCACATGTTTCCCCGGGTGTCTGTCGATACTCCCTGTGGAATGGATGGGTTTCCCTGGGTCCCTGTTGGTACTCTCTGTGGAACGTATGGGTTTCCCCAGGTCTCTGTTGATACTCCCTGTGGAATACATGTGTTTCTCTGGGTCTCTGTCGGTAATCTCTATGGAATGCACGTGTTTCCCTGGGTCTCTGTTGGCACGCCCTGTGGAACGCACGTGTTTCCCTGGGTCTCTGTTGGTACTCCTTGTGGACCGCAGGGGTTTCCCCAGGTCTCTGTTGGTACTCTCTGTGGAATGCATGGATTTCCCCGGGTCTCTGCCGGTATTCCCTGTGGAATGCACGGGTTTCCCTGGGTCACTGTCGGAACTCCCTATGAACCGCACGGGTTTCCCCGGGTCTCTGACAGTACCCCTTGTGGACCGCACAGGTTCTCCCGGTCTCTGTCGATACTCCCCGTGGAATTCACGTGTTTCCCCGGGTCTCTGTCAGTACTCCCAGTGGAATGGATGGGTTTCCTTGTGTCCCTGTTTGTACTCTCTGTGGAATGCACGGGTTTCCCTGGGTCTTTGCCCGTACTCCCTGTGGACCGCACGGGTTTCCCCGGTTCTCTGTCGGAACTCCCTGTGGAATGGATGGGTTTCCCAGGTCTCTGCAGGTACTCTCTGTGGAATGCACGTGTTTCTCTGGGTCTCTGCTCCCTGTGGAATGCACGGGTTTCCCCGGGTCTCTGACAGTACTCCCTGTGGAATGCACGGGTTTCCCCGGGTCTCTGCCGGAACTCCCTGTGGAATGCACGGTTTCCCTGGATCTCTGTTGGTACTCCTTGTGGACCGCAGGGGTTTCCCCGGGTCTCTGTTGGTACTCTCTGTGGAATGCATGGGTTTCCCTGGGTCTCTGTCGGTACTCCCTGTGGAATGCACGGGTTTTCCTGGATCTCTGTCGGTAGTCCCTGTGGAACGCATGGGTTTCCCTGGGTCTCTGTCGGTACTCCCTGTGGAATGCGTGGGTTTCCCTGGGTCTCTGTCGGCACTCCCTGTGGAATCTATGGGTTTCCCCGGGTCTTTGTCAGTACTCCCTGTGGAATGTATGGGTTTCCCCGGGTCTCGGACGGTACTCCTTGTGGACCGCACGAGTTTCCCTGGGATTCTTTCGATACTCCCTGTGGAATGCACGTGATTACTTGAGTGTCTATCGGCACTCCCTGTGGAATGGATGTGTTTCCTTGTGTCCCTGTTGGTACTCTCTATGGAATGCACGGGTTTCCCTGGATCTCTGCCCGTACTCCCTGTGGACAGCACGGGTTTCCCCAGGTCTCTGTCGGAACTCTCTGTGGAAATGATGAGTTTCCCAGGTCTCTGCAGGTACTCCCTGTGGAATGCACGTGCTTCCCTGGGTCTCTACTCCCTGTGGAATGCACGGGTTTCCCCGGGTCTCTGCCGGTACTCCCTGTAGAATGCACGGGTTTCCCCGGGTCTCTGACGGTACTCCCTGTGGAATGCAGAGGTTTCCCTGGGACTCTGCATGTACTATCTGTGGAACGCACAGGTTTTCCACGGTCTCTGACGGTACTCCCTGTGGAATGCATTCTTTCCCCCAGGTCTCTTTTGGAACTTCCTGCGGAAAGGATGGGCTTCCCTGGGTCACTGTCTGTACTCCCTATGGAATGCACGGGTTTCCCTGGGTCTCTGCCAGTACTCCTTGTGGAATGCACGGGTTTCCCTGGGTCTTCTTCGTCACTCCCTGTGGAATGTATGGGTTTCCCCGGGTCTTTGTCAGTACTCCCTGTGGAATGTATGGGTTTCCCCGGCTCTCTGACGGTACTCCATGTGGACCGCTCAGGTTTCCCTGTGTCTCTGTTGATACTCCCTCTGGAATGCACATGTTTCCCCGGGTGTCTGTCGATACTCCCTGTGGAATGGATGGGTTTCCCTGGGTCTCTGTTGGTACTCTCTGTGGAACGTATGGGTTTCCCCAGGTCTCTGTTGATACTCCCTGTGGAATACATGTGTTTCTCTGGGTCTCTGCCAGTAATCTCTATGGAATGCACGTGTTTCCCTGGGTCTCTGTTGGCACGCCCTGTGGAACGCACGTGTTTCCCTGGGTCTCTGTCGGCACTCCCTGTGGAATGCATGGGTTTCCCCGGGTCTTTATCAGTACTACCTGTGGAATGTATGGGTTTCCCTGGGTCTCTGTCGACACTCCCTGTGGAATGCACGTCTTTCCCCGGGTGTCTGTCGGTACTCCCTGTGGAACGCATGGGTTTCCTTGTGTCCCTGTTGGTACTCTATATGGAATGCACTGGTTTCCCTGGGTCTCTGCTCCCTGTGGAATGCACGTGTTTCTCTGGGTCTCTGTCAGTACTCCCTGTGGAATCGATGGGTTTCTTTGTGTCCCTGTTGGTACTCTCTGTGGAATGCACGGGTTTCCCTGGGTCTCTGCCCGTACTCCCTGTGGACCGCACGGGTTTCCCCGGTTCTCTCTCGGAACTCCCTGTGGAATAGATGGGTTTCCCAGGTCTCTGCAGGTACTCTCTCTGGAATGCACGGCTTTAACTGGGTCTCTGTCGGTACTCCCTGTGGAATGCACATGTTTCCCTGGGTCACTACTCCCTGTGGAATGCATGGATTTCCCCGGGTCTCTGCTGGTATTCCCTGTGGAATGCACGGGTTTCCCTGGGTCACTGTCGGAACTCCCTATGAACCGCATGGGTTTCCCCGGGTCCCTGACAGTACTCTTTGTGGACCGCACAGGTTCTCCCGGTCTCTGTCGATACTCCCTGTGGAATGCACGTGTTTCCCCGGGTCTCTGTCAGTACTCCCTGTGGAATGGATGGGTTTCCTTGTGTCCCTGTTTGTACTCTCTGTGGAATGCACGGGTTTCCCTGGGTCTTTGCCCGTACTCCCTGTGGACCGCACGGGTTTCCCCGGTTCTCTGTCGGAACTCCCTGTGGAATGGATGGGTTTCCCAGGTCTCTGCAGGTACTCTCTGTGGAATGCACGTGTTTCCCTGGGTCTCTGCTCCCTGTGGAATGCACGGGTTTCCCCGGGTCTCTGACTGTACTCCCTGTGGAATGCACGGGTTTCCCCGGGTCTCTGTCGGTACTCCCTGTGGAATGCACGGGTTTTCCTGGATCTCTGTCGGTAGTCCCTGTGGAACGCATGGGTTTCCCTGGGTCTCTGTCGGTACTCCCTGTGGAATGCGTGGGTTTCCCTGGGTCTCTGTCGGCACTCCCTGTGGAATCTATGGGTTTCCCCGGGTCTTTGTCAGTACTCCCTGTGGAATGTATGGGTTTCCCCGGGTCTCGGACGGTACTCCTTGTGGACCGCACGAGTTTCCCTGGGATTCTTTCGATACTCCCTGTGGAATGCACGTGATTACTTGAGTGTCTATCGGCACTCCCTGTGGAATGGATGTGTTTCCTTGTGTCCCTGTTGGTACTCTCTATGGAATGCACGGGTTTCCCTGGATCTCTGCCCGTACTCCCTGTGGACAGCACGGGTTTCCCCAGGTCTCTGTCGGAACTCCCTGTGGAAATGATGAGTTTCCCAGGTCTCTGCAGGTACTCCCTGTGGAATGCACGTGCTTCCCTGGGTCTCTACTCCCTGTGGAATGCACGGGTTTCCCCGGGTCTCTGCCGGTACTCCCTGTAGAATGCACGGGTTTCCCCGGGTCTCTGACGGTACTCCCTGTGGAATGCAGAGGTTTCCCTGGGACTCTGCATGTACTATCTGTGGAACGCACAGGTTTTCCACGGTCTCTGACGGTACTCCCTGTGGAATGCATTCTTTCCCCCAGGTCTCTTTTGGAACTTCCTGCGGAAAGGATGGGCTTCCCTGGGTCACTGTCTGTACTCCCTATGGAATGCACGGGTTTCCCTGGGTCTCTGCCAGTACTCCTTGTGGAATGCACGGGTTTCCCTGGGTCTTCTTCGTCACTCCCTGTGGAATGTATGGGTTTCCCCGGGTCTTTGTCAGTACTCCCTGTGGAATGCGTGGGTTTCCCTGGGTCTTCTTCGTCACTCCCTGTGGAATGTATGGGTTTCCCCGGGTCTCTGACGGTACTCCTTGTGAACTGCACGAGTTTCCCCGGGTCTCTGTCGGTATTCCCTGTGGAATGCGTGGGTTTCCCTGGGTCTCTGTCGGCACTCCCTGTGGAATGTATGGGTTTCCCCGGGTCTCTGACGGTACTCCTTGTGGACCGCACGGGTTTCCCTGTGATTCTGTCGATACCCTCTGTGGAATGCACGTGATTCCTTGGGTGTCTGTCGGTACTCCCTGTGGAATGGATGGGTTTCCTTGTGTCCCTGTTGGTACTCTCTGTGGAATGCACGGGTTTCCCTAGGTCTCTGCCCGTACTCCCTGTGGACCGCACGGGTTTCCCCTGGTCTCTGTCGGAACTCTCTGCGGAATACATGTGTTTCCCAGGTCTCTGCAGGTACTCTCTGTGGAATGCATGGCTTTAACTGAGTCTCTGTCGGTACTCCCTGTGGAATGCACGTGTTTCCCTGGGTCTCTACTCCATGTGGAATGCACAGGGTTCCCTGGGTCTCTGTCAGTACTCCCTGTGGAATGGATGGGTTTCCTTGTGTCCCTGTTGGTACTCTCTGTGGAATGCACGAGTTTCCCCGGGTCTCTGCCCGTACTGCCTGTGGACCGCACGGGTTTCCCCGGGTCTCTGTCGGAACTCTCTGTGGAATAGATGGGTTTCAGTGGTCTCTGCAGGAAAACTCTGTGGAATGCATGGGTTCAACTGGGTTTCTGTCGGTACTCCCTGTGGAATGCACGTGTTTCCCTGGGTCTCTACTCCCTGTGGAATGCACGGGTTTCTCCGGGTCTCTGTTGATACTCCCTGTGGAATGCATGTGTTTCCCTGGGTCTCTGCCGGTACTCTCTGTGGAATACACGTGTTTCCCCGGGTTTCTGTCGATACTCCCTGTGGAATACACGTGTTACCCCGGGTCTCTATCGGTACTCTCTGTGGAATGCATGGGTTTCCCCGGGTCTCTGTTGGTCCTCCTTGTGGACCGCAAGGGTTTCTCTGGGTCTCTGCTGATACTCCATGTGGAATGCATGTGTTTCTCTGGGTCTCTGCTCCCTGTGGAATGCACGGGTTTCCCCGGGTCTCTGCCAGTACCCCCTGTGGACTGCACGGGTTTCACTGGGTCTCTGTCGGCACTCCCTGTGGAATGTATGGGTTTCCCCTGGTCTCTGCAGGTACTCCTGTGGAACGAACGGGTTTCCCTGGGCCTCTGTCGGAACTCCCTATGAACCGCACGGATTTCCCCGGGTCTTTGTCTGTAGTCCCTGTGGAATGGATGGGTTTCCCTGGGTCTCTGTTGGTACTCCTTGTGGACCGCAGGGGTTTCCCCGGGTCTCTGTTGATACTCCCTGTGGAATGCATGGGTTTCCCCGGGTCTCTGCCGGTACTCTCTGTGGAATGCATGGGTTTCCTCGGGTCTCTGTCGGTACTCTCTGTGGAATGCATGGATTTCCCCGGGTCTCTGTCGGTACTCCCTGTGGAATGCACAGGTTTCCCTGGGTCTCTGTCGGCACTCCCTGTGGAATGCATGGGTTTCCCCGGGTCTTTATCAGTACTCCCTGTGGAATGTATGGGTTTCCCCGGGTCTCTGACGGTACTCCTTGTGGACTGCACGAGTTTCCCCGGGTCTCTGTCGGTATTCCCTGTGGAATGCGTGGGTTTCCCTGGGTCTCTGTCGGCACTCCCTGTGGAATGTATGGGTTTCCCCGGGTCTCTGACGGTACTCCTTGTGGACCGCAGGACTTTCCCTGTGATTCTGTCGATACCCTCTGTGGAATGCACGTGTTTCCCCGGGTCTCTGTCAGTACTCCCAGTGGAATGGATGGGTTTCCTTGTGTCCCTGTTTGTACTCTCTGTGGAATGCACGGGTTTCCCTGGGTCTTTGCCCGTACTCCCTGTGGACCGCACGGGTTTCCCCGGTTCTCTGTCGGAACTCCCTGTGGAATGGATGGGTTTCCCAGGTCTCTGCAGGTACTCTCTGTGGAATGCACGTGTTTCTCTGGGTCTCTGCTCCCTGTGGAATGCACGGGTTTCCCCGGGTCTCTGACAGTACTCCCTGTGGAATGCACGGGTTTCCCCGGGTCTCTGCCGGAACTCCCTGTGGAATGCACGGTTTCCCTGGGTCTCTGTTGGTACTCCTTGTGGACCGCAGGGGTTTCCCCGGGTCTCTGTTGGTACTCTCTGTGGAATGCGTGGGTTTCCCTGGGTCTCTGTCGGCGCTCCCTGTGGAATCTATGGGTTTCCCCGGGTCTTTGTCAGTACTCCCTGTGGAATGTATGGGTTTCCCCGGGTCTCGGACGGTACTCCTTGTGGACCGCACGAGTTTCCCTGGGATTCTTTCGATACTCCCTGTGGAATGCACGTGATTACTTGAGTGTCTATCGGCACTCCCTGTGGAATGGATGTGTTTCCTTGTGTCCCTGTTGGTACTCTCTATGGAATGCACGGGTTTCCCTGGATCTCTGCCCGTACTCCCTGTGGACAGCACGGGTTTCCCCAGGTCTCTGTCGGAACTCCCTGTGGAAATGATGAGTTTCCCAGGTCTCTGCAGGTACTCCCTGTGGAATGCACGTGCTTCCCTGGGTCTCTACTCCCTGTGGAATGCACGGGTTTCCCCGGGTCTCTGCCGGTACTCCCTGTAGAATGCACGGGTTTCCCCGGGTCTCTGACGGTACTCCCTGTGGAATGCAGAGGTTTCCCTGGGACTCTGCATGTACTATCTGTGGAACGCACAGGTTTTCCACGGTCTCTGACGGTACTCCCTGTGGAATGCATTCTTTCCCCCAGGTCTCTTTTGGAACTTCCTGCGGAAAGGATGGGCTTCCCTGGGTCACTGTCTGTACTCCCTATGGAATGCACGGGTTTCCCTGGGTCTCTGCCAGTACTCCTTGTGGAATGCACGGGTTTCCCTGGGTCTTCTTCGTCACTCCCTGTGGAATGTATGGGTTTCCCCGGGTCTTTGTCAGTACTCCCTGTGGAATGTATGGGTTTCCCCGGCTCTCTGACGGTACTCCATGTGGACCACTCAGGTTTCCCTGTTTCTCTGTTGATACTCCCTCTGGAATGCACATGTTTCCCCGGGTGTCTGTCGATACTCCCTGTGGAATGGATGGGTTTCCCTGGGTCTCTGTTGGTACTCTCTGTGGAACGTATGGGTTTCCCTGGGTCTCTGTTGGCACGCCCTGTGGAACGCACGTGTTTCCCTGGGTCTCTGTCGGCACTCCCTGTGGAATGCATGGGTTTCCCCGGGTCTTTATCAGTACTACCTGTGGAATGTATGGGTTTCCCTGGGTCTCTGTCGACACTCCCTGTGGAATGCACGTCTTTCCCCGGGTGTCTGTCGGTACTCCCTGTGGAACGCATGGGTTTCCTTGTGTCCCTGTTGGTACTCTCTATGGAATGCACGGGTTTCCCTGGGTCTCTGCTCCCTGTGGAATGCACGTGTTTCTCTGGGTCTCTGTCAGTACTCCCTGTGGAATCGATGGGTTTCTTTGTGTCCCTGTTGGTACTCTCTGTGGAATGCACGGGTTTCCCTGGGTCTCTGCCCGTACTCCCTGTGGACCGCACGGGTTTCCCCGGTTCTCTCTCGGAACTCCCTGTGGAATAGATGGGTTTCCCAGGTCTCTGCAGGTACTCTCTCTGGAATGCACGGCTTTAACTGGGTCTCTGTCGGTACTCCCTGTGGAATGCACGTGTTTCCCTGGGTCACTACTCCCTGTGGAATGCATGGATTTCCCCGGGTCTCTGCCGGTATTCCCTGTGGAATGCACGGGTTTCCCTGGGTCTCTGTCGGAACTCCCTATGAACCGCACGGGTTTCCCCGGGTCTCTGATAGTACTCCTTGTGGACCGCACAGGTTCTCCCGGTCTCTGTCGATACTCCCTGTGGAATGCACGTGTTTCCCCGGGTGTCTGTCGGTACTCCCTGTGGAATGGATGGGTTTCCCTGTGTCTCTGTTGGTACTCTCTGTGGAACGCATGGGTTTCCCCGGGTCTCTGTTGATACTCCCTGTGGAATGCATGTGTTTTTCTGGGTCTCTGCCGGTACTCTCTGTGGAATACACATATTTCCCCGGGTCTCGGTCGGTACTCCCTGTGGAATGCATGTGTTTCCCCGGGTGTCTGTAGGTACTCCCCATGGAATGGATGGGTTTCCTTGTGTCCCTGTTGGTACTCTCTGTGGAATGCACGGGTTTCCCTGTGTCTCTGCCGGTACTCCCTGTGGAACGCACCGGTTTCCCCGGGTCTCTGTTGGCACTCCCTGTGGAATGTATGGGTTTCCCCAGGTCTTTATCAGTACTCCCTGTGGAATGTATGGGTTTCCCCGGGTCTCTGACGGTACTCCTTGTGGACTGCACGAGTTTCCCCGGGTCTCTGTCGGTATTCCCTGTGGAATGCGTGGGTTTCCCTGGGTCTCTGTCGGCACTCCCTGTGGAATGTATGGGTTTCCCCGGGTCTCTGACGGTACTCCTTGTGGACCGCACGAGTTTCCCTGTGATTCTGTCGATACCCTCTGTGGAATGCACGTGATTCCTTGGGTGTCTGTCGGTACTCCCTGTGGAATGGATGGGTTTCCTTGTGTCCCTGTTGGTACTCTCTGTGGAATGCACGAGTTTCCCTAGGTCTCTGCCCGTACTCCCTGTGGACCGCACGGGTTTCCCCTGGTCTCTGTCGGAACTCTCTGCGGAATACATGTGTTTCCCAGGTCTCTGCAGGTACTCTCTGTGGAATGCATGGCTTTAACTGGGTCTCTGTCGGTACTCCCTGTGGAATGCATGTATTTCCCTGGGTCTCTACTCCATGTGGAATGCACAGGGTTCCCTGGGTCTCTGTCAGTTACCCCTGTGGAATGGATGGGTTTCCTTGTGTCCCTGTTGGTACTCTCTGTGGAATGCACGAGTTTCCCTGGGTCTCTGCCCGTACTCCCTGTGGAATACATGGGTTTCAGAGGTCTCTGCAGGAAAACTCTGTGGAATGCATGGGTTCAACTGGGTCTCTGTCGGTACTCCCTGTGGACCGCACGAGTTTCCCTGGGATTCTGTCGATACCCCCTGTGGAATGCACGTGTTTCCTTGGGTGTCTGTCGGTACACCCTGTGGAATGGATGGGTTTCCTTTTGTCCCTGTTGGTACTCTCTCTGGAATGCACGGGTTTCCCTGCGTCTCTGCACGTACTCCCTGTGGACCGCACGTGTTTCCACAGGTCTCTGTCGGAACTCCCTGTGGAAATGATGAGTTTCCCAGGTCTCTGCAGGTACTCTCTGTGGAATGCATGGGTTTCCCCGGGTCTCTGCCAGTACTCCCTGTGGAATGCACAGGTTTCCCTGGGTCTCTGCATGTACTCTCTGTGGAATGCACAGGTTTCCCAGGGTCTCTGTCTGTACTCCCTGTAGAATGCACGGGTTTCCCTGGGTTTCTGCCGGTACTCCTTGTGGACCCCACGGGTTTCCCCGCGTCTCTGTCGGTACTCCCTGTGGAATGGATGGGTTTCCCTGGGTCTCTGTCGGTACTCTCTGTGGAATGCATGGATTTCCCCGGGTCTCTGTCGGTACTCCCTGTGGAATGCACAGGTTTCCCTGGGTCTCTGTCGGCACTCCCTGTGGAACGCACGGGTTTCCCCGGGTCTCTGTTGGCACTCCCTGTGGAATGCATGGGTTTCCCCGGGTCTCTGACGGTACTCCTTGTGGACTGCACGAGTTTCCCTGTGTCTCTGTCGACACTCCCTGTGGAATGCATGTGTTTCCGCGGGTCTCTGTCGGAACTCTCTGTGGAATGGATGGGTTTCCTTGTGTCCCTGTTTGTACTCCCTGTGGACCGCACGGGTTTCCCCAGGTCTCTGTCGGAACTCCCTGTGGAATGGATGGTTTTCCCAGTTCTCTGCAGGTACTCTCTGTGGAATGCACGGTTTTAACTGGGTCTCTGTCGGTACTCCCTGTGGAATGCACGTGTTTCCCTGGGTGTCTACTCCCTGTGGAATGTACAGGTTTCCCTGGGTCTCTGTCAGTACTCCCTGTGGAATGGATGGGTTTCCTTGTGTCCCTGTTTGTACTCTCTGTGGAATGCACGGGTTTCCCTGGGTCTTTGCCCGTACTCCCTGTGGACCGCACGGGTTTCCCCGGTTCTCTGCCGGAACTCCCTGTGGAATGGATGGGTTTCCCAGGTCTCTGCAGGTACTCTCTGTGGAATGCACGTGTTTCCCTGGGTCTCTGACAGTACTCCCTGTGGAATGCACGTGTTTCCCTGGGTCTCTGACAGTACTCCCTGTGGAATGCACGGGTTTCCCCGGGTCTCTGACAGTACTGCCTGTGGAATGGATGGGTTTCCCTGGGTCTCTGTTGGTGCTCCTTGTGGACCGCAGGGGTTTCCCCGGGTGTCTGTCGGCACTCCCTGTGGAATGGATGTGTTTCCTTGAGTCCCTGTTGGTACTCTCTATGGAATGCACGGGTTTCCCTGGATCTCTGCCCGTACTCCCTGTGGACAGCACGGGTTTCCCCAGGTCTCTGTCGGAACCCCCTGTGGAAATGATGAGTTTCCCAGGTCTCTGTCGGTACTCCCTGTGGAATGCACGTGCTTCCCTGGGTCTCTACTCCCTGTGGAATGCACGGGTTTCCCCGGGTCTCTGCCGGTACTCCCTGTAGAATGCACGGGTTTCCCCGGGTCTCTGACGGTACTCCCTGTGGAATGCAGAGGTTTCCCTGGGACTCTGCATGTACTATCTGTGGAACGCACAGGTTTTCCACGGTCTCTGACGGTACTCCCTGTGGAATGCATTCTTTCCCCCAGGTCTCTTTTGGAACTTCCTGCGGAAAGGATGGGCTTCCCTGGGTCACTGTCTGTACTCCCTATGGAATGCACGGGTCTCCCTGGGTCTCTGCCAGTACTCCTTGTGGAATGCACGGGTTTCCCTGGGTCTTCTTCGTCACTCCCTGTGGAATGTATGGGTTTCCCCGGGTCTTTGTCAGTACTCCCTGTGGAATGTATGGGTTTCCCCGGCTCTCTGACGGTACTCCATGTGGACCGCTCAGGTTTCCCTGTGTCTCTGTCGATACTCCCTCTGGAATGCACATGTTTCCCCGGGTGTCTGTCGATACTCCCTGTGGAATGGATGGGTTTCCCTGGGTCTCTGTTGGTACTCTCTGTGGAACGTATGGGTTTCCCCAGGTCTCTGTTGATACTCCCTGTGGAATACATGTGTTTCTCTGGGTCTCTGCCAGTAATCTCTATGGAATGCACGTGTTTCCCTGGGTCTCTGTTGGCACGCCCTGTGGAACGCACGTGTTTCCCTGGGTCTCCGTCGGCACTCCCTGTGGAATGCATGGGTTTCCCCGGGTCTTTATCAGTACTACCTGTGGAATGTATGGGTTTCCCTGGGTCTCTGTCGACACTCCCTGTGGAATGCACGTCTTTCCCCGGGTGTCTGTCGGTACTCCCTGTGGAACGCATGGGTTTCCTTGTGTCCCTGTTGGTACTCTCTATGGAATGCACGGGTTTCCCTGGGTCTCTGCTCCCTGTGGAATGCACGTGTTTCTCTGGGTCTCTGTCAGTACTCCCTGTGGAATCGATGGGTTTCTTTGTGTCCCTGTTGGTACTCTCTGTGGAATGCACGGGTTTCCCTGGGTCTCTGCCCGTACTCCCTGTGGACCGCACGGGTTTCCCCGGTTCTCTCTCGGAACTCCCTGTGGAATAGATGGGTTTCCCAGGTCTCTGCAGGTACTCTCTCTGGAATGCACGGCTTTAACTGGGTCTCTGTCGGTACTCCCTGTGGAATGCATGTGTTTCCCTGGGTCACTACTCCCTGTGGAATGCATGGATTTCCCCGGGTCTCTGCCGGTATTCCCTGTGGAATGCACGGGTTTCCCTGGGTCTCTGTCGGAACTCCCTATGAACCGCACGGGTTTCCCCGGGTCTCTGACAGTACTCCTTGTGGACCGCACAGGTTCTCCCGGTCTCTGTCGATACTCCCTGTGGAATGCACGTGTTTCCCCGGGTGTCTGTCGGTACTCCCTGTGGAATGGATGGGTTTCCCTGTGTCTCTGTTGGTACTCTCTGTGGAACGCATGGGTTTCCCCGGGTCTCTGTTGATACTCCCTGTGGAATGCATGTGTTTTTCTGGGTCTCTGCCGGTACTCTCTGTGGAATACACATATTTCCCCGGGTCTCGGTCGGTACTCCCTGTGGAATGCATGTGTTTCCCCGGGTGTCTGTAGGTACTCCCCATGGAATGGATGGGTTTCCTTGTGTCCCTGTTGGTACTCTCTGTGGAATGCACGGGTTTCCCTGTGTCTCTGCCCGTACTCCCTGTGGACCGCACGGGTTTCCCCAGGTCTCTGTCGGAACTCCCTGTGGAATGAATAGGTTTCCCTGGGTCTCTGCAGGTAATCTCTGTTGAATGCACGGGTTTCCCTGTGTCTCTGTCAAGACTCCCTGTGGAATGAATGGGTTTACTTGTGTCCCTGTTGGTACTCTTTGTGGAATGCATGTGTTTCCCCGGGTCTCTGTCGGTTCTCCCTGTGGAACACATGGGTTTCCCTGGGTCTCTGTCGGTACTCCCTGTGGAATGCATGGGTTTCCCCGGGTCTCTGACGGTACTCCTTGTGGACCGCACAAGTTTCCCTGGGACTCTGTCGATACTCCCAGTGGAATGCACGCGTTTCCTTGGGTGTCTGTCAATACTCCCTGTGGAATGGATGGGTTTCCTTGTGTCCCTGTTGGTACTCTCTGTGCAATGCACAGGTTTCCCTGGGTCTCTGCCCGTACTCCCTGTGGACCGCATGGGTTTACCCAGGTCTCTGTCGGAACTCCTTTAGGATATGATGAGATTCCCAGGTCTCTGTCGGTACTCCCTGTGGAATGCACGTGTTTCCCTGGGTCTCTACTCCCTGTGGAATGCACGTGTTTCCCTGGGTCTCTACTCCCTGTGGAATGCACGGGTTTCCCCGGGTCTCTGCCGGTACTCCCTGTGGAATGCATTCTGTCTCCCAGGTCTCTTTTAGAACTTCCTGCGGAATGCACAGGTTTCACTGGGACTCTGCATGTACTCTCTGTGGAATGCACAGGTTTCCCAGGGTCTCTGACGGTACTCCCTGTGGAATGCATTCTGTCTCCCAGGTCTCTTTTGGAACTTCCTGCGGAATGAATGGGTTTCCGTGGGTCTCTGTCTGTACTCCCTGTGGGATGCACGGGTTTCCCTGGGTCTCTGCCGGTACTCCTTGTGGACCGCACGGGTTTCCCCGCGTCTCTGTCGGTACTCCCTGTGGAATGGATGGGTTTCCCTGGGTCTCTGTCGGTATTGTCTGTGGAATGCATGGGATTCCCCGGGTTTCTGTCGGTACTCCCTGTGGAATGCACGGGTTTCCCCGGGTCTCTGTCGGTACTCCCTGTGGAATGCACAGGTTTCCCCAGGTCTCTGTCGGTACTCCCTGTGGAATACATGTGTTTCCCCGGGTCTCTGTCGATACTCCCTGTGGAATGTATGGGTTTCCCCTGGTCTCTGCAGGTACTCCTGTGGAACGAATGGGTTTCCCTGGGCCTCTGTCGGAACTCCCTATGAACCGCACGGATTTCCCCGGGTCTTTGTCTGTAGTCCCTGTGGAATGGATGGGTTTCCCTGGGTCTCTGTTGGTACTCCTTGTGGACCGCAGGGGTTTCCCCGGGTCTCTGTTGATACTCCCTGTGGAATGCATGGGTTTCCCCGGGTCTCTGCCGGTACTCTCTGTGGAATGCATGGGTTTCCTCGGGTCTCTGTCGGTACTCTCTGTGGAATGCATGGATTTCCCCGGGTCTCTGTCGGTACTCCCTGTGGAATGCACAGGTTTCCCTGGGTCTCTGTCGGCACTGCCTGTGGAATGCATGGGTTTCCCCGGGTCTTTATCAGTACTCCCTGTGGAATGTATGGGTTTCCCCGGGTCTCTGACGGTACTCCTTGTGGACTGCACGAGTTTCCCCGGGTCTCTGTCGGTATTCCCTGTGGAATGCGTGGGTTTCCCTGGGTCTCTGTCGGCACTCCCTGTGGAATGTATGGGTTTCCCCGGGTCTCTGACGGTACCCCTTGTGGACCGCACGAGTTTCCCTGTGATTCTGTCGATACCCTCTGTGGAATGCACGTGATTCCTTGGGTGTCTGTCGGTACTCCCTGTGGAATGGATGGGTTTCCTTGTGTCCCTGTTGGTACTCTCTGTGGAATGCACGGGTTTCCCTAGGTCTCTGCCCGTACTCCCTGTGGACCGCACGGGTTTCCCCTGGTCTCTGTCGGAACTCTCTGCGGAATACATGTGTTTCCCAGGTCTCTGCAGGTACTCTCTGTGGAATGCATGGCTTTAACTGGGTCTCCGTCGGTACTCCCTGTGGAATGCATGTATTTCCCTGGGTCTCTACTCCATGTGGAATGCACAGGGTTCCCTGGGTCTCTGTCAGTACTCCCTGTGGAATGGATGGGTTTCCTTGTGTCCCTGTTGGTACTCTCTGTGGAATGCACGAGTTTCCCTGGGTCTCTGCCCGTACTCCCTGTGGAATACATGGGTTTCAGAGGTCTCTGCAGGAAAACTCTGTGGAATGCATGGGTTCAACTGGGTCTCTGTCGGTACTCCCTGTGGAATGCACGTGTTTCCCTGGGTCTCTACTCCCTGTGGAATGCACGAGTTTCTCCAGGTCCCTGCCGGTACTCCCTGTCGAATGCACAGGTTTCCCCGGGTCTCTGCCGGTACTCCCTGTGGAATGCACGGGTTTCCCCGGGTCTCTGCCGGTACTCCCTGTGGAATGCACGGGTTTCCCTCTGTCTCTGTCAGAACTCCCTATGAACTGCACAGGTATCCCCGGGTCTTTGTCAGTAGTCCCTATGGAATGGATGGGTTTCCCTGGGTTTCTGTTGGTCCTCCTTGTGGACCGCAAGGGTTTCCCCGGGTCTCTGCTGATACTCCCTGTGGAATGCATGTGTTTCTCCGGGTCTCTGTCGATACTCCCTGTGGAATGCACGTGTTTCCCCGGGTGTCTGTCGGTACTCCCTGTGGAACGCATGGGTTTCCCGTGCTCTCTGTCGGCACTCCCTGTGGAATGTAAGGGTTTTACCGGGTCTCTGACGGTACTCCTTGTGGACCGCACGAGATTCCCTGGGATTCTGTCGATACCCCCTGTGGAATGCACGTGTTTCCTTGGGTGTCTGTCGGTACACCCTGTGGAATGGATGGGTTTCCTTTTGTCCCTGTTGGTACTCTCTCTGGAATGCACGGGTTTCCCTGCGTCTCTGCACGTACTCCCTGTGGACCGCAAGTGTTTCCACAGGTCTCTGTCGGAACTCCCTGTGGAAATGATGAGTTTCCCAGGTCTCTGCAGGTACTCTCTGTGGAATGCACGGGTTTCCCCGGGTCTCTACCAGTACTCCCTGTGGAATGCACAGGTTTCCCTGGGTCTCTGCATGTACTCTCTGTGGAACGCACAGGTTCCCAGGGTCTCTGTCTGTACTCCCTGTGGAATGCACGGGTTTCCCTGGGTTTCTGCCGGTACTCCTTGTGGACCCCACGGGTTTCCCCGCGTCTCTGTCGGTACTCCCTGTGGAATGGATGGGTTTCCCTGGGTCTCTGTCGGTACTCTCTGTGGAATACACGTGCTTCACCGGGTCTCTGTCGGTACTCTCTGTGGAATGCATGGATTTCCCCGGGTCTCTGTCGGTACTCCCTGTGGAATGCACAGGTTTCCCTGGGTCTCTGTCGGCACTCCCTGTGGAACGCACGGGTTTCCCCGGGTCTCTGTTGGCACTCCCTGTGGAATGCATGGGTTTCCCCGGGTCTTTATCAGTACTTCCTGTGGAATGTATGGGTTTCCCCGGGTCTCTGACGGTACTCCTTGTGGACTGCACGAGTTTCCCTGGGTCTCTGTCGACACTCCCTGTGGAATGCATGTGTTTCCGCGGGTCTCTGTCGGAACTCTCTGTGGAATGGATGGGTTTCCTTGTGTCCCTGTTTGTACTCTCTGTGGAATGCACGGGTTGCCCTGGGTCTCTGCCCGTACTCCCTGTGGACCGCACGGGTTTCCCCGGGTCTCTGTCGGAACTCCCTGTGGAATGGATGGTTTTCCCAGTTCTCTGCAGGTACTCTCTGTGGAATGCACGGTTTTAACTGGGTCTCTGTCGGTACTCCCTGTGGAATGCACGTGTTTCCCTGTGTGTCTACTCCCTGTGGAATGTACAGGTTTCCCTGGGTCTCTGTCAGTACTCCCTGTGGAATGGATGGGTTTCCTTGTGTCCCTGTTTGTACTCTCTGTGGAATGCACGGGTTTCCCTGGGTCTTTGCCCGTACTCCCTGTGGACCGCACGGGTTTCCCCGGTTCTCTGTCGGAACTCCCTGTGGAATGGATGGGTTTCCCAGGTCTCTGCAGGTACTCTCTGTGGAATGCACGTGTTTCCCTGGGTCTTTGTCAGTACTCCCTGTGGAATGTATGGGTTTCCCCGGCTCTCTGACGGTACTCCATGTGGACCGCTCAGGTTTCCCTGTGTCTCTGTCGATACTCCCTCTGGAATGCACATGTTTCCCCGGGTGTCTGTCGATACTCCCTGTGGAATGGATGGGTTTCCCTGGGTCTCTGTTGGTACTCTCTGTGGAACGTATGGGTTTCCCCAGGTCTCTGTTGATACTCCCTGTGGAATACATGTGTTTCTCTGGGTCTCTGCCGGTAATCTCTATGGAATGCACGTGTTTCCCTGGGTCTCTGTTGGCACGCCCTGTGGAACGCACGTGTTTCCCTGGGTCTCTGTTGGTACTCCTTGTGGACCGCAGGGGTTTCCCCGGGTCTCTGTTGGTACTCTCTGTGGAATGCATGGATTTCCCCGGGTCTCTGCCGGTATTCCCTGTGGAATGCACGGGTTTCCCTGGGTCACTGTCGGAACTCCCTATGAACCGAACGGGTTTCCCCGGGTCTCTGACAGTACTCCTTGTGGACCGCACAGGTTCTCCCGGTCTCTGTAGATACTCCCTGTGGAATGCACGTGTTTCCCCGGGTCTCTGTCAGTACTCCCTGTGGAATGGATGGGTTTCCTTGTGTCCCTGTTTGTACTCTCTGTGGAATGCACGGGTTTCCCTGGGTCTTTGCCCGTACTCCCTGTGGACCGCACGGGTTTCCCCGGTTCTCTGTCGGAACTCCCTGTGGAATGGATGGGTTTCCCAGGTCTCTGCAGGTACTCTCTGTGGAATGCACGTGTTTCCCTGGGTCTCTGCTCCCTGTGGAATGCACGGGTTTCCCCGGGTCTCTGCCGGAACTCCCTGTGGAATGCACGGGTTTCCCTGGGTCTCTGTCGGAACTCCCTATGAACCGCACGGGTTTCCCCGGGTCTTTGTCAGTCGTCCCTGTGGAATGGATGGGTTTCCCTGGGTCTCTGTTGGTACTCCTTGTGGACCGCAGGGGTTTCCCCGGGTCTCTGTTGGTACTCTCTGTGGAATGCATGGGTTTCCCCGGGTCTCTGTCGGTACTCCCTGTGGAATGCACGGGTTTTCCTGGATCTCTGTCGGTAGTCCCTGTGGAACGCATGGGTTTCCCTGGGTCTCTGTCGGTACTCCCTGTGGAATGCGTGGGTTTCCCTGGGTCTCTGTCGGCACTCCCTGTGGAATCTATGGGTTTCCCCGGGTCTTTGTCAGTACTCCCTGTGGAATGTATGGGTTTCCCCGGGTCTCGGACGGTACTCCTTGTGGACCGCACGAGTTTCCCTGGGATTCTTTCGATACTCCCTGTGGAATGCACGTGATTACTTGAGTGTCTGTCGGCACTCCCTGAGGAATGGATGTGTTTCCTTGTGTCCCTGTTGGTACTCTCTATGGAATGCACGGGTTTCCCTGGATCTCTGCCCGTACTCCCTGTGGACAGCACGGGTTTCCCCAGGTCTCTGTCGGAACTCCCTGTGGAAATGATGAGTTTCCCAGGTCTCTGCAGGTACTCCCTGTGGAATGCACGTGCTTCCCTGGGTCTCTACTCCCTGTGGAATGCACGGGTTTCCCCGGGTCTCTGCCGGTACTCCCTGTAGAATGCACGGGTTTCCCCGGGTCTCTGACGGTACTCCCTGTGGAATGCAGAGGTTTCCCTGGGACCCTGCATGTACTATCTGTGGAACGCACAGGTTTTCCACGGTCTCAGACGGTACTCCCTGTGGAATGCATTCTTTCCCCCAGGTCTCTTTTGGAACTTCCTGCGGAAAGGATGGGCTTCCCTGGGTCACTGTCTGTACTCCCTATGGAATGCACGGGTTTCCCTGGGTCTCTGCCAGTACTCCTTGTGCAATGCACGGGTTTCCCTGGGTCTTCTTCGTCACTCCCTGTGGAATGTATGGGTTTCCCTGGGTCTTTGTCAGTACTCCCTGTGGAATGTATGGGTTTCCCCGGCTCTCTGACGGTACTCCATGTGGACCGCTCAGGTTTCCCTGTGTCTCTGTCGATACTCCCTCTGGAATGCACATGTTTCCCCGGGTGTCTGTCGATACTCCCTGTGGAATGGATGGGTTTCCCTGGGTCTCTGTTGGTACTCTCTGTGGAACGTATGGGTTTCCCCAGGTCTCTGTTGATACTCCCTGTGGAATACATGTGTTTCTCTGGGTCTCTGCCGGTAATCTCTATGGAATGCACGTGTTTCCCTGGGTCTCTGTTGGCACGCCCTGTGGAACGCACGTGTTTCCCTGGGTCTCTGTCGGCACTCCCTGTGGAATGCATGGGTTTCCCCGGGTCTTTATCAGTACTACCTGTGCAATGTATGGGTTTCCCTGGGTCTCTGTCGACACTCCCTGTGGAATGCACGTCTTTCCCCGGGTGTCTGTCGGTACTCCCTGTGGAACGCATGGGTTTCCTTGTGTCCCTGTTGGTACTCTCTGTGGAATGCACGGGTTTCGTTGGGTCTCTGCTCCCTGTGGAATGCACGTGTTTCTCTGGGTCTCTGTCAGTACTCCCTGTGGAATGGATGGGTTTCCTTGTGTCCCTGTTGGTACTCTCTGTGGAATGCACGGGTTTCCCTAGGTCTCTGCCCGTACTCCCTGTGGACCGCACGGGTTTCCCCTGGTCTCTGTCGGAACTCTCTGCGGAATACATGTGTTTCCCAGGTCTCTGCAGGTACTCTCTGTGGAATGCATGGCTTTAACTGGGTCTCTGTCGGTACTCCCTGTGGAATGCATGTGTTTCCCTGGGTCTCTACTCCATGTGGAATGCACAGGGTTCCCTGGGTCTCTGTCAGTACTCCCTGTGGAATGGATGGGTTTCCTTGTGTCCCTGTTGGTACTCTCTGTGGAATGCACGAGTTTCCCTGGGTCTCTGCCCGTACTCCCTGTGGACCGCACGGGTTTCCCCGGGTCTCTGTCGGAACTCTCTGTGGAATAGATGGGTTTCAGAGGTCTCTGCAGGAAAACTCTGTGGAATGCATGGGTTCAACTGGGTCTCTGTCGGTACTCCCTGTGGAATGCACGTGTTTCCCTGGGTCTCTACTCCCTGTGGGATGCACGGGTTTCTCCGGGTCCCTGCCGGTACTCCTTGTCGAATGCACGGGTTTCCCCGGGTCTCTGCCGGTACTCCCTGTGGAATGCACGGGTTTCCCCGGGTCTCTGCCGGTACTCCCTGTGGAATGCACGGGTTTCCCTGTGTCTCTGTCAGAACTCCCTATGAACCGCACAGGTATCCCCGCGTCTTTGTCAGTAGTCCCTATGGAATGGATGGGTTTCCCTGGGTCTCTGTTGGTCCTCCTTGTGGACCGCAAGGGTTTCCCCGGGTCTCTGCTGATACTCCCTGTGGAATGCATGTGTTTCTCCGGGTCCCTGTCGATACTCCCTGTGGAATGCACGTGTTTCCCCGGGTGTCTGTCGGTACTCCCTGTGGAACGCATGGGTTTCCCGGGCTCTCTGTCGGCACTCCCTGTGGAATGTAAGGGTTTCACCGGGTCTCTGACGGTACTCCTTGTGGACCGCACGAGTTTCCCTGGGATTCTGTCGATACCCCCTGTGGAATGCACGTGTTTCCTTGGGTGTCTGTCGGTACACCCTGTGGAATGGATGGGTTTCCTTTTGTCCCTGTTGGTACTCTCTCTGGAATGCACGGGTTTCCCTGCGTCTCTGCACGTACTCCCTGTGGACCGCACGTGTTTCCACAGGTCTCTGTCGGAACTCCCTGTGGAAATGATGAGTTTCCCAGGTCTCTGCAGGTACTCTCTGTGGAATGCACGGGTTTCCCCGGGTCTCTGCCAGTACTCCCTGTGGAATGCACAGGTTTCCCTGGGTCTCTGCATGTACTCCCTGTGGAATGCACGGGTTTCCCTGGGTTTCTGCCGGTACTCCTTGTGGACCCCACGGGTTTCCCCGCGTCTCTGTCGGTACTCCCTGTGGAATGGATGGGTTTCCCTGGGTCTCTGTCGGTACTCTCTGTGGAATGCATGGATTTCCCCGGGTCTCTGTCGGTACTCCCTGTGGAATGCACAGGTTTCCCTGGGTCTCTGTCGGCACTCCCTGTGGAACGCACGGGTTTCCCCGGGTCTCTGTTGGCACTCCCTGTGGAATGCATGGGTTTCCCCGGGTCTCTGACGGTACTCCTTGTGGACTGCACGAGTTTCCCTGTGTCTCTGTCGACACTCCCTGTGGAATGCATGTGTTTCCGCGGGTCTCTGTCGGAACTCTCTGTGGAATGGATGGGTTTCCTTGTGTCCCTGTTTGTACTCTCTGTGGAATGCACGGGTTGCCCTGGGTCTCTGCCCGTACTCCCTGTGGACCGCACGGGTTTCCCCAGGTCTCTGTCGGAACTCCCTGTGGAATGGATGGGTTTCCCAGGTCTCTGCAGGTACTCTCTGTGGAATGCACGTGTTTCCCTGGGTCTCTGCTCCCTGTGGAATGCACGGGTTTCCCCGGGTCTCTGCCGGAACTCCCTGTGGAATGCACGGGTTTCCCTGGGTCTCTGTCGGAACTCCCTATGAACCGCACGGGTTTCCCCGGGTCTTTGTCAGTCGTCCCTGTGGAATGGATGGGTTTCCCTGGGTCTCTGTTGGTACTCCTTGTGGACCGCAGGGGTTTCCCCGGGTCTCTGTTGGTACTCTCTGTGGAATGCATGGGTTTCCCCGGGTCTCTGTCGGTACTCCCTGTGGAATGCACGGGTTTTCCTGGATCTCTGTCGGTAGTCCCTGTGGAACGCATGGGTTTCCCTGGGTCTCTGTCGGTACTCCCTGTGGAATGCGTGGGTTTCCCTGGGTCTCTGTCGGCACTCCCTGTGGAATCTATGGGTTTCCCCGGGTCTTTGTCAGTACTCCCTGTGGAATGTATGGGTTTCCCCGGGTCTCGGACGGTACTCCTTGTGGACCGCACGAGTTTCCCTGGGATTCTTTCGATACTCCCTGTGGAATGCACGTGATTACTTGAGTGTCTGTCGGCACTCCCTGAGGAATGGATGTGTTTCCTTGTGTCCCTGTTGGTACTCTCTATGGAATGCACGGGTTTCCCTGGATCTCTGCCCGTACTCCCTGTGGACAGCACGGGTTTCCCCAGGTCTCTGTCGGAACTCCCTGTGGAAATGATGAGTTTCCCAGGTCTCTGCAGGTACTCCCTGTGGAATGCACGTGCTTCCCTGGGTCTCTACTCCCTGTGGAATGCACGGGTTTCCCCGGGTCTCTGCCGGTACTCCCTGTAGAATGCACGGGTTTCCCCGGGTCTCTGACGGTACTCCCTGTGGAATGCAGAGGTTTCCCTGGGACCCTGCATGTACTATCTGTGGAACGCACAGGTTTTCCACGGTCTCAGACGGTACTCCCTGTGGAATGCATTCTTTCCCCCAGGTCTCTTTTGGAACTTCCTGCGGAAAGGATGGGCTTCCCTGGGTCACTGTCTGTACTCCCTATGGAATGCACGGGTTTCCCTGGGTCTCTGCCAGTACTCCTTGTGCAATGCACGGGTTTCCCTGGGTCTTCTTCGTCACTCCCTGTGGAATGTATGGGTTTCCCTGGGTCTTTGTCAGTACTCCCTGTGGAATGTATGGGTTTCCCCGGCTCTCTGACGGTACTCCATGTGGACCGCTCAGGTTTCCCTGTGTCTCTGTCGATACTCCCTCTGGAATGCACATGTTTCCCCGGGTGTCTGTCGATACTCCCTGTGGAATGGATGGGTTTCCCTGGGTCTCTGTTGGTACTCTCTGTGGAACGTATGGGTTTCCCCAGGTCTCTGTTGATACTCCCTGTGGAATACATGTGTTTCTCTGGGTCTCTGCCGGTAATCTCTATGGAATGCACGTGTTTCCCTGGGTCTCTGTTGGCACGCCCTGTGGAACGCACGTGTTTCCCTGGGTCTCTGTCGGCACTCCCTGTGGAATGCATGGGTTTCCCCGGGTCTTTATCAGTACTACCTGTGCAATGTATGGGTTTCCCTGGGTCTCTGTCGACACTCCCTGTGGAATGCACGTCTTTCCCCGGGTGTCTGTCGGTACTCCCTGTGGAACGCATGGGTTTCCTTGTGTCCCTGTTGGTACTCTCTGTGGAATGCACGGGTTTCGTTGGGTCTCTGCTCCCTGTGGAATGCACGTGTTTCTCTGGGTCTCTGTCAGTACTCCCTGTGGAATGGATGGGTTTCCTTGTGTCCCTGTTGGTACTCTCTGTGGAATGCACGGGTTTCCCTAGGTCTCTGCCCGTACTCCCTGTGGACCGCACGGGTTTCCCCTGGTCTCTGTCGGAACTCTCTGCGGAATACATGTGTTTCCCAGGTCTCTGCAGGTACTCTCTGTGGAATGCATGGCTTTAACTGGGTCTCTGTCGGTACTCCCTGTGGAATGCATGTGTTTCCCTGGGTCTCTACTCCATGTGGAATGCACAGGGTTCCCTGGGTCTCTGTCAGTACTCCCTGTGGAATGGATGGGTTTCCTTGTGTCCCTGTTGGTACTCTCTGTGGAATGCACGAGTTTCCCTGGGTCTCTGCCCGTACTCCCTGTGGACCGCACGGGTTTCCCCGGGTCTCTGTCGGAACTCTCTGTGGAATAGATGGGTTTCAGAGGTCTCTGCAGGAAAACTCTGTGGAATGCATGGGTTCAACTGGGTCTCTGTCGGTACTCCCTGTGGAATGCACGTGTTTCCCTGGGTCTCTACTCCCTGTGGGATGCACGGGTTTCTCCGGGTCCCTGCCGGTACTCCTTGTCGAATGCACGGGTTTCCCCGGGTCTCTGCCGGTACTCCCTGTGGAATGCACGGGTTTCCCCGGGTCTCTGCCGGTACTCCCTGTGGAATGCACGGGTTTCCCTGTGTCTCTGTCAGAACTCCCTATGAACCGCACAGGTATCCCCGCGTCTTTGTCAGTAGTCCCTATGGAATGGATGGGTTTCCCTGGGTCTCTGTTGGTCCTCCTTGTGGACCGCAAGGGTTTCCCCGGGTCTCTGCTGATACTCCCTGTGGAATGCATGTGTTTCTCCGGGTCCCTGTCGATACTCCCTGTGGAATGCACGTGTTTCCCCGGGTGTCTGTCGGTACTCCCTGTGGAACGCATGGGTTTCCCGGGCTCTCTGTCGGCACTCCCTGTGGAATGTAAGGGTTTCACCGGGTCTCTGACGGTACTCCTTGTGGACCGCACGAGTTTCCCTGGGATTCTGTCGATACCCCCTGTGGAATGCACGTGTTTCCTTGGGTGTCTGTCGGTACACCCTGTGGAATGGATGGGTTTCCTTTTGTCCCTGTTGGTACTCTCTCTGGAATGCACGGGTTTCCCTGCGTCTCTGCACGTACTCCCTGTGGACCGCACGTGTTTCCACAGGTCTCTGTCGGAACTCCCTGTGGAAATGATGAGTTTCCCAGGTCTCTGCAGGTACTCTCTGTGGAATGCACGGGTTTCCCCGGGTCTCTGCCAGTACTCCCTGTGGAATGCACAGGTTTCCCTGGGTCTCTGCATGTACTCCCTGTGGAATGCACGGGTTTCCCTGGGTTTCTGCCGGTACTCCTTGTGGACCCCACGGGTTTCCCCGCGTCTCTGTCGGTACTCCCTGTGGAATGGATGGGTTTCCCTGGGTCTCTGTCGGTACTCTCTGTGGAATGCATGGATTTCCCCGGGTCTCTGTCGGTACTCCCTGTGGAATGCACAGGTTTCCCTGGGTCTCTGTCGGCACTCCCTGTGGAACGCACGGGTTTCCCCGGGTCTCTGTTGGCACTCCCTGTGGAATGCATGGGTTTCCCCGGGTCTCTGACGGTACTCCTTGTGGACTGCACGAGTTTCCCTGTGTCTCTGTCGACACTCCCTGTGGAATGCATGTGTTTCCGCGGGTCTCTGTCGGAACTCTCTGTGGAATGGATGGGTTTCCTTGTGTCCCTGTTTGTACTCTCTGTGGAATGCACGGGTTGCCCTGGGTCTCTGCCCGTACTCCCTGTGGACCGCACGGGTTTCCCCAGGTCTCTGTCGGAACTCCCTGTGGAATGGATGGTTTTCCCAGTTCTCTGCAGGTACTCTCTGTGGAATGCACGGTTTTAACTGGGTCTCTGTCGGTACTCCCTGTGGAATGCACGTGTTTCCCTGGGTGTCTACTCCCTGTGGAATGTACAGGTTTCCCTGGGTCTCTGTCAGTACTCCCTGTGGAATGGATGGGTTTCCTTGTGTCCCTGTTTGTACTCTCTGTGGAATGCACGGGTTTCCCTGGGTCTTTGCCCGTACTCCCTGTGGACCGCACGGGTTTCCCCGGTTCTCTGCCGGAACTCCCTGTGGAATGGATGGGTTTCCCAGGTCTCTGCAGGTACTCTCTGTGGAATGCACGTGTTTCCCTGGGTCTCTGACAGTACTCCCTGTGGAATGCACGTGTTTCCCTGGGTCTCTGACAGTACTCCCTGTGGAATGCACGGGTTTCCCCGGGTCTCTGACAGTACTCCCTGTGGAATGGATGGGTTTCCCTGGGTCTCTGTTGGTGCTCCTTGTGGACCGCAGGGGTTTCCCCGGGTGTCTGTCGGCACTCCCTGTGGAATGGATGTGTTTCCTTGAGTCCCTGTTGGTACCCTCTATGGAATGCACGGGTTTCCCTGGATCTCTGCCCGTACTCCCTGTGGACAGCACGGGTTTCCCCAGGTCTCTGTCGGTACTCCCTGTGGAAATGATGAGTTTCCCAGGTCTCTGTCGGTACTCCCTGTGGAATGCACGTGCTTCCCTGGGTCTCTACTCCCTGTGGAATGCACGGGTTTCCCCGGGTCTCTGCCGGTACTCCCTGTAGAATGCACGGGTTTCCCCGGGTCTCTGACGGTACTCCCTGTGGAATGCAGAGGTTTCCCTGGGACTCTGCATGTACTATCTGTGGAACGCACAGGTTTTCCACGGTCTCTGACGGTACTCCCTGTGGAATGCATTCTTTCCCCCAGGTCTCTTTTGGAACTTCCTGCGGAAAGGATGGGTTTCCCTGGGTCACTGTCTGTACTCCCTATGGAATGCACGGGTTTCCCTGGGTCTCTGCCAGTACTCCTTGTGGAATGCACGGGTTTCCCTGGGTCTTTGTCAGTACTCCCTGTGGAATGTATGGGTTTCCCCGGCTCTCTGACGGTACTCCATGTGGACCGCTCAAGTTTCCCTGTGTCTCTGTCGATACTCCCTCTGGAATGCACATGTTTCCCCGGGTGTCTGTCGATACTCCCTGTGGAATGGATGGGTTTCCCTGGGTCTCTGTTGGTACTCTCTGTGGAACGTATGGGTTTCCCCAGGTCTCTGTTGATACTCCCTGTGGAATACATGTGTTTCTCTGGGTCTCTGCCGGTAATCTCTATGGAATGCATGTGTTTCCCTGGGTCTCTGTTGGCACGCCCTGTGGAACGCACGTGTTTCCCTGGGTCTCTGTCGGCACTCCCTGTGGAATGCATGGGTTTCCCCGGGTCTTTATCAGTACTACCTGTGGAATGTATGGGTTTCCCCGGGTCTCTGACGGTACTCCTTGTGGACCGCACGGGTTTCCCTGGGTCTCTGTCGACACTCCCTGTGGAATGCACGTCTTTCCCCGGGTGTCTGTCGGTACTCCCTGTGGAACGCATGGGTTTCCTTGTGTCCCTGTTGGTACTCTCTGTGGAATGCACGGGTTTCCCTGGGTCTCTGCTCCCTGTGGAATGCACGTGTTTCCCCGGTTCTCTCTCGGAACTCCCTGTGGAATCGATGGGTTTCCTTGTGTCCCTGTTGGTACTCTCTGTGGAATGCACGGGTTTCCCTGGGTCTCTGCCCGTACTCCCTGTGGACCGCACGGGTTTTCCCGGTTCTCTCTCGGAACTCCCTGTGGAATAGATGGGTTTCCCAGGTCTCTGCAGGTACTCTCTCTGGAATGCACGGCTTTAACTGGGTCTCTGTCGGTACTCCCTGTGGAATGCACATGTTTCCCTGGGTCACTAATCCCTGTGGAATGCATGGATTTCCCCGGGTCTCTGCTGGTATTCCCTGTGGAATGCACGGGTTTCCCTGGGTCACTGTCGGAACTCCCTATGAACCGCACGGGTTTCCCCGGGTCTCTGACAGTACTCTTTGTGGACCGCACAGGTTCTCCCGGTCTCTGTCGATACTCCCTGTGGAATGCACGTGTTTCCCCGGGTCTCTGTCAGTACTCCCTGTGGAATGGATGGGTTTCCTTGTGTCCCTGTTTGTACTCTCTGTGGAATGCACGGGTTTCCCTGGGTCTTTGCCCGTACTCCCTGTGGACCGCACGGGTTTCCCTGGGATTCTTTCGATACTCCCTGTGGAATGCACGTGATTACTTGAGTGTCTGTCGGCACTCCCTGTGGAATGGATGTGTTTCCTTGTGTCCCTGTTGGTACTCTCTATGGAATGCACGGGTTTCCCTGGATCTCTGCCCGTACTCCCTGTGGACAGCACGGGTTTCCCCAGGTCTCTGTCGGAACTCCCTGTGGAAATGATGAGTTTCCCAGGTCTCTGCAGGTACTCCCTGTGGAATGCACGTGCTTCCCTGGGTCTCTACTCCCTGTGGAATGCACGGGTTTCCCCGGGTCTCTGCCGGTACTCCCTGTAGAATGCACGGGTTTCCCCGGGTCTCTGACGGTACTCCCTGTGGAATGCAGAGGTTTCCCTGGGACTCTGCATGTACTATCTGTGGAACGCACAGGTTTTCCACGGTCTCTGACGGTACTCCCTGTGGAATGCATTCTTTCCCCCAGGTCTCTTTTGGAACTTCCTGCGGAAAGGATGGGCTTCCCTGGGTCACTGTCTGTCCTCCCTATGGAATGCACGGGTTTCCCTGGGTCTCTGCCAGTACTCCTTGTGGAATGCACGGGTTTCCCTGGGTCTTCTTCGTCACTCCCTGTGGAATGTATGGGTTTCCCCGGGTCTTTGTCAGTACTCCCTGTGGAATGTATGGGTTTCCCCGGCTCTCTGACGGTACTCCATGTGGACCGCTCAGGTTTCCCTGTGTCTCTGTTGATACTCCCGCTGGAATGCACATGTTTCCCCGGGTGTCTGTCGATACTCCCTGTGGAATGGATGGGTTTCCCTGGGTCTCTGTTGGTACTCTCTGTGGAACGTATGGGTTTCCCCAGGTCTCTGTTGATACTCCCTGTGGAATACATGTGTTTCTCTGGGTCTCTGCCGGTAATCTCTATGGAATGCACGTGTTTCCCTGGGTCTCTGTTGGCACGCCCTGTGGAACGCACGTGTTTCCCTGGGTCTCTGTCGACACTCCCTGTGGAATGCATGGGTTTCCCCGGGTCTTTATCAGTACTACCTGTGCAATGTATGGGTTTCCCTGGGTCTCTGTCGACACTCCCTGTGGAATGCACGTCTTTCCCCGGGTGTCTGTCGGTACTCCCTGTGGAACGCATGGGTTTCCTTGTGTCCCTGTTGGTACTCTCTGTGGAATGCACGGGTTTCGCTGGGTCTCTGCTCCCTGTGGAATGCACGTGTTTCTCTGGGTCTCTGTCAGTACTCCCTGTGGAATGGATGGGTTTCCTTGTGTCCCTGTTGGTACTCTCTGTGGAATGCACGGGTTTCCCTAGGTCTCTGCCCGTACTCCCTGTGGACCGCACGGGTTTCCCCTGGTCTCTGTCGGAACTCTCTGCGGAATACATGTGTTTCCCAGGTCTCTGCAGGTACTCTCTGTGGAATGCATGGCTTTAGCTGGGTCTCTGTCGGTACTCCCTGTGGAATGCATGTGTTTCCCTGGGTCTCTACTCCATGTGGAATGCACAGGGTTCCCTGGGTCTCTGTCAGTACTCCCTGTGGAATGGATGGGTTTCCTTGTGTCCCTGTTGGTACTCTCTGTGGAATGCACGAGTTTCCCTGGGTCTCTGCCCGTACTCCCTGTGGACCGCACGGGTTTCCCCGGGTCTCTGTCGGAACTCTCTGTGGAATACATGGGTTTCAGAGGTCTCTGCAGGAAAACTCTGTGGAATGCATGGGTTCAACTGGGTCTCTGTCGGTACTCCCTGTGGAATGCACGTGTTTCCCTGGGTCTCTACTCCCTGTGGGATGCACGGGTTTCTCCGGGTCCCTGCCGGTACTCCTTGTCGAATGCACGGGTTTCCCCGGGTCTCTGCCGGTACTCCCTGTGGAATGCACGGGTTTCCCCGGGTCTCTGCCGGTACTCCCTGTGGAATGCACGGGTTTCCCTGTGTCTCTGTCAGAACTCCCTATGAACCGCACAGGTATCCCCGCGTCTTTGTCAGTAGTCCCTATGGAATGGATGGGTTTCCCTGGGTCTCTGTTGGGCCTCCTTGTGGACCGCAAGGGTTTCCCCGGGTCTCTGCTGATACTCCCTGTGGAATGCATGTGTTTCTCCGGGTCCCTGTCGATACTCCCTGTGGAATGCACGTGTTTCCCCGGGTGTCTGTCGGTACTCCCTGTGGAACGCATGGGTTTCCCGGGCTCTCTGTCGGCACTCCCTGTGGAATGTAAGGGTTTCACCGGGTCTCTGACGGTACTCCTTGTGGACCGCACGAGTTTCCCTGGGATTCTGTCGATACCCCCTGTGGAATGCACGTGTTTCCTTGGGTGTCTGTCGGTACACCCTGTGGAATGGATGGGTTTCCTTTTGTCCCTGTTGGTACTCTCTCTGGAATGCACGGGTTTCCCTGCGTCTCTGCACGTACTCCCTGTGGACCGCACGTGTTTCCACAGGTCTCTGTCGGAACTCCCTGTGGAAATGATGAGTTTCCCAGGTCTCTGCAGGTACTCTCTGTGGAATGCACGGGTTTCCCCGGGTCTCTGCCAGTACTCCCTGTGGAATGCACAGGTTTCCCTGGGTCTCTGCATGTACTCTCTGTGGAATGCACAGGTTTCCCAGGGTCTCTGTCTGTACTCCCTGTGGAATGCACGGGTTTCCCTGGGTTTCTGCCGGTACTCCTTGTGGACCCCACGGGTTTCCCCGCGTCTCTGTCGGTACTCCCTGTGGAATGGATGGGTTTCCCTGGGTCTCTGTCGGTACTCTCTGTGGAATACACGTGCTTCACCGGGTCTCTGTCGGTACTCTCTGTGGAATGCATGGATTTCCCCGGGTCTCTGTCGGTACTCCCTGTGGAATGCACAGGTTTCCCTGGGTCTCTGTCGGCACTCCCTGTGGAATGCACAGGTTTCCCCGGGTCTCTGTTGGCACTCCCTGTGGAATGCATGGGTTTCCCCGGGTCTCTGACGGTACTCCTTGTGGACTGCACGAGTTTCCCTGTGTCTCTGTCGACACTCCCTGTGGAATGCATGTGTTTCCGCGGGTCTCTGTCGGAACTCTCTGTGGAATGGATGGGTTTCCTTGTGTCCCTGTTTGTACTCTCTGTGGAATGCACGGGTTGCCCTGGGTCTCTGCCCGTACTCCCTGTGGACCGCACGGGTTTCCCCAGGTCTCTGTCGGAACTCCCTGTGGAATGG